>NC_056725.1:875715496-875850496 GCF_019279795.1 Protopterus annectens
TCACCAATTGACATGTATTTCTTGTTGAACTGAAAATATCTCTGAAAAAGCACTGCTCTTACTTGTTATATAAATATTAAAGACAATCAGCATTTTCATTTTTCCACAGTTTTTGCTTTTTCGTTTCCTATTCAATAAGGAAACATTACAGAAGAGTTTCTTATTTAAAGTACTCAGCAAGTACGTTCCAAGCTCACATATATTAATGCTCTTGTAGCTTCAAATTGAAAACCTAGCAATGGCGACACAAATTCCCAAACACAACAGCCCCCGCAATGGCTCTGATGTTCTTTACAAATCAGGTCATTGAAAAGTTCATTTACAGTGGAAGCTTTTCTCATTGTGTCCACTCCAAGTCACATAAAAGTCCAAAATTGGGTATCCTTTCACCATTAAAAAACGCCACTTTCTCGCCTTTCAGTTCTCTGCCATACTCAATTGCATTTCTCTCCTTTTAAAATCTACTGGCATTCTGTTGACTTTAGTCAATATCCACACTCCTTCCTGTACCTCCAACATAAAGTTGTTTGCCAGTCTCATTCTATTTCTCAGCAGCAAAAGCAACTGCAAAATCAAAAACAGCATTGTAGAAACTTTCTCCATCTCATCATTGAACCTTAGGCCACTCTTCCTGTTAAAAATGTCATGTCTTCCACTGTCAAAATTAATTCATTAGGCAAACCATTATCAAACTGCTCCCCATTTACTATTTCCTTTAGCTTAATAGACAACTCTCTCTCCCAAAGAGCCTATGCTGAATAGAAATCTCTGCAGAACAGAAGTGGTAATATTAGTAATGTAAACATCAGTATACATGGTCACCCCACTCAGTTTTATCTGAATCAGTATAATTATTTAATCATTACCAAGGCTGATTTATCAGCTTCCTGTGCTTTGCTCTATTCTAAGTTTAGCTACAAATAAAACAGAAATCAGAAATATAACAGTAGAAACAATCTAGCCTTTTGGACTTTGGTACCATTACCAACACCCAGTATCTTACCACTTCGCACACTTACATGATTTCAGATTTCTTCACTCCCGAGTTCCTTTGGTCTTAGTTCTGACAGACACCTTAACACTTAACTCAGGTACTGTACATGCTGAATTCTTAATCAGATAAAACAAAATGAAATCTGCAGACCTAAAACATACTTAACTGCAGCTATATTACTGTCCCAAATATTTCTTAGTCTGCTTAACCATATAATATAGTGTCATACTTAACAAGCTATGATCCTTCCTGCTAATCTTCACAATACCCTCCAAAACGCATCTGTAATCAAAGTCCAATAATGAATGTTTCTGGGTTACTACTGTTCAGATATGTTCTGCTCATTTGTGGTTTTATGCATATGATACCCACAGACAAGTAGGTTTTACTGAAAGAAAAAATAAACACAGAATTCAACAAAGATTACTTAGCAAACCCTTGCTCCACATTCCCAAAACCTTTTTTTCTTTACAATTCTTTGTGTACTTAAGTTCTAAACAACCAGATGTCCAATTGTATTGATGCCCAATTATATTAATCTCTTTACTGGGAGTACCCAAACCTTTCTTCTATTAAGTTCTGCTTTTTAAGCCAAATTGACATGCTACACAGGTTTATTGGTATTTTTTTTCCTTGACTGCACAGAGTCAAAATATTTCTCCTCATAAAAAATTACATCCCTCTCTTTCCACCATTGCTTTCTGAACTTTTTCTGTTAGTAAAAATCTAAAATGCCAATGCAACATTCTTCAATAGTTCTACAAACTACTCTACTAAACTCTGCCCATCCCTCTGTATCAGAAAGTAAAGCCCCACAGCATTGTTTCTACCCACTCACCTTACATGGGAACTAACCTGTGATAGGATATCTCTTTTTGCTACTGGGTATAGTGGAATTTCCTACCTCCACCATAAACTTATACTAATCTAAAATAAGATTTTTCATGTTGCTGCAGGGTTATGGTGGAGAAAATCATCAATGCATCTTAGTATGACAGCTTTGCCGGATGGAATACAATTACATTTCACCTTTATCTCAAACAAAATTTGCACCACATTTTTTTTATAATCCTAAAATTTTCCCTCTCTGCCCACCTGTCTTGCACAGCTCACCACTCCAAGATTGCAGAAAGCATGTGTAAGATGGTTTTTTGCTATCAATATTGCTACCAGCAAATTAAAGGGATACATGTAACTCAGTTTACAATGATAAGTTTTGGAATCAGCGTTCCCATAATCTTAAATAATACATCTGGCCCTAAAATATTCAAAAGCAAGATAAAATACCTACAGCTTAAACTGCAACACAGCTGTGACACTATTTAGACAATAACTTTTTTTTTCAGTCAATCTTCATTCACATATAACCTGAACCTTCCTCATCTGCATCTCTTCTACCTTAGACAGAGGTCATACTTCACTTGCATGAACATAGTTCACGTTTTTCAAAATGCAATGCATTCAAACAATTAAATGCACAGTACAAAGAGCTTCTTTTGTTTCCGTCTTCCTTTCAATGTATGCCATTTTCACAACTTGCCAGAAAAATGCATTGACATTGTAAATACTGTAATCCTGACATCGACAGTTGTACAGCTTGAGTAGCTATTAAATGAACAAATTAACTATAAGAATTGTCTTCTAAAAATGTGCATTATCATATAGCTAGATCGCTGCTGCTCATGTTATTTTCATGTGTTTGATACCTCATTTTATTTTGAATATCTTAGTACATAAAATTATTTGGAATTTTTTTTCATCTCAGGGACTCCAACTAAACGGACTTCTCATATTGTCATTCCTAGTCAACAGGTGTATCTAGGTTGACTTGTGCTCCTTGTACATGTACAATCTTGTATGGGAAAGGAATAATAAACATTCTGGTGAAAGGTTAAATCAAAGCTGTGCGAGTTTAATGACTTGCACCTTGCTCAAATCTCTACTTCCCAATTTGTCAGTCTTGTCTCAACCCACCTCCCTTATTTTCTTTTCCCTGTCATGACAAGCAAAGTTTCCACTTTTTCTCTGTTAATACCAACATATTCTACCTGAAAATCCTTACCTGTGTCGCCTGCCCCAAACGTTTACTTTCAGCTCTCCATTTTCGCCGTAACTAAATATCTTTTATTTTTTTTTAACTAATCCTTAACTCTGACACAAAGTATTTAGTCTTCTTTCTTTTGCATGCAAATACTTGCCCACATGTAAATGTCACTACATTAACCTCGTGGTAACAAAGAGATGCATTAAATGTCTTCATTCAAATTATTTTTCTTATTATTGGACAAGCAGCCACAAAGACAGTGAAATTATAACGCATCCATGCCACAAACAACGCTTGCCTATTTTTTGCCCCAGTATACCATCCACTTCATTCAGGAAACATAATTCTACTATAAACTATCCTTTCCATGCAACATACTAACAACTTGTATATTCTTGAGTCATTCAACATCTCTATTATCCATTTCATATTTCTATTATACATTTCTTTTTAAAATCATTAGAGGAGTTCTATTCATCTGACACTCAAGAGAAACTGCTGCAACATTCTTCACACCTGCTATACCGCCTTAACCCTTATCTCGAATATTTCTGCCTTATATTCCATAGTGTTAAGCTTCAGAGAACACTTTGTCCAGTATCTTGTATTCATCCATAACATTCCTTAGTGATAACAGCTTACATCCAGTTTTTTGCTTTTTAGTCCATATTCATCCATCCATAACCTCCTTTTTCACAGTTTTGCTCATGGAGTTGGGGTGTTATACAGAGCCAATGTTCACATCGCTGGATGGCTAGCCCTACCACAACTGTTCTTCCATACCACCCAGACGCACATAAACACATGCATACACACACACACACTCAAGTGCACACACTCCAATGGCCAAGCTAGCCTGTCCAGTCTACTTATTGCACATGTTTGGAATGTAGGAGGAAAATGAACACCTGGAGGAGACCCTAGTGGAGAGACAGGAGATGCAGACTCCAAACTGAAGGCATCTCAACTGGGAAATGAGTTAAAGAACCTCTTGCTGTCTGGCAGGAATGCTACCTGTTGTGTTACTGGGCTGCCCCTTCCTGCTACGACATCCTGTTCAATCTCCTTTCACCTGAGAGCAGTTCCTTGCATACCACTGGTAATTTATCTCACAACCAAATGTTCCATCTATGCATATAAAACATTCACCCAGCATTTTTTTTTCCATATTTAAACTGAAACCTTTTTTACGGTCTTTTATAGGGCAACCTACACTTCCTCAAACTTTCAACTTTTAGTTGTCTGTCTTCCATGGCAGCCTTAATTTTCCTTTCCAAACTTCATGATTGAAAATATTTTAAATACTTAACTATTTTACACATTATATTTTAAATACTTAACTATTTTACACATTTCACTTGTACTCTCACTCAGCATGTTATAGCAGTTTCACTTGCGTAATATCACATTCAACTATTTTTACTACTAGCTCTGTTTCTGCAGTCTTATAAATAACTTATTCAAATCATGCATCCACTTTCCCTTTTTTGTTTTGTCTCCTTAGTCATTACCAATATATTATTTCAGTTTAAGCTTTCACACTTTACACTTCTTGAAATTACTTGCACATGACTTTGATCCCTCCAATTCTTTACCATCCACTCATTAACTTCCTGTTACTATTTTAATACATCCCCCTCCATTGATAGTCTTCTCAAAGAGGCACTCTGAAATAAATGCTACTTAGAGCCACCCGTTATCCTTTGGATTTGCTCCTCCTGTGACCCTCTCAGACACATTCTTTATTTTCTGCAATACCTTCTTTCCCATCAAAAAACATTTCTGCATCAACTAATAGCACAAAAATTCAATTTCTTCCACTATCCACTTCTTACTTTCATAAAAGTGACTAAAACGGACAGATTTCAATTGAGCTTTATTTTGTCATGGCTTACAGATTAATCCTGGATCTGGTATAGGCCTTTAAACTTTACATCCTGCAGACATTCTGAATATCAGCAGTCCAGTCTCCATCCCATACAAAACAAGGTGGTGACTAGGAAAAAAAATATCAACCTCCAACATTGTTGGTTTGGATTTATTTATTCAATTATCTGTTCATCCTTTTCTTCACTCCTACAGCTTGTGCTTAACATGCCAGTAGATAACAAAGGCTAATACATCTTCTGGACATATACAGCACCTTTAAACAATTGGTATTTATGCTTAATATTTTAGGTTCATAGGTAGGTACTAGGCTATCTGCCCGAGGGCATTTATAAGTCTAGCCAGAGTGTGATGGCTTTCACCGCCCCATTGATTAATTAACTGATCCTCTGTCAAGCAGAGCCAATGAAGTGATCCCAGGGGTGTATTTTCTGTTACCCATCCACTCGTCAAGGTTTCTCTTGAGTGTTAGTGAGGTGCTTTGCCTAATGTAGTTTGGAATTTTGTTCCAAAGCATGGGGAGTCTCTGTGACAGGAATATATCCCTCCTGCATGTTCTATTTATTGTTGTGGCGAGGTTTAGCTCACAGGAGCGCGTGACTCGCAGAGACTTGGATTTCTTTAGGTGGAGCATGTCTATCAATTCTGAATTGGACATGGCTTTGTAAGTCAGGCAGAGATCACCTCTGAGTAAGTGATATGCCATGGAGTACAGCCGGAGATTTTTCAGTTGAGCTGCATAGGGCATATGTTTGAGGCCAGTAATCCTCTTGGCGAGGTACTTTTCTGGTCTTTCCAGCTGTTGGAAGTGTCCTGTGAGGTACATCCCAAATGGGGCATTGTATTCTATGGTGGGCCTGATGAGTGACGAGTAGAGGGGGCACTATAACCTCTTTATTTCTGGATGCGAACCCTTTAGTAATTAGATGGGCCACATAGAAGGGTTTCCTAACTACTTTGGCAATATGACTGTCAAAGGAGAGATTACTATCTACCTGGATCTCTTGATCTCTTATTACCTCTTCTGTATTAAAGGGGCTGCCATCTATGTGGTAATTCATGGGTGTTTTGGTTTTTCCCAAACGGGATGACTATGCATTTTTTGGCATTTAGCTTGAGGCCATGACTTTGACATCAGGTGTCTGTCTCAGTAAGGCCCTTTTGGAGGATGTCCGTGTCAGCCAAAAAGTCAATTATGGCTCAAGTTTGCAGTCATCGGCGAACTTGATTAGCCAGAGTCCTCCTGTGTTTGCCTGTATTTCTGAGAAGTACATACCGAACAGTAGGGGTCCCAGGACCGAGCCTTGCGGGACACCACTTGTGACTGGTTTAGAGTCAGACCTGGAGCCCACTATTCTTACCGTGTGAGTTCTGTCTGTAAGCCAGTTGGCAACCCATCTTGTGACGTAGGGGTTTATGTTCAGGCTAGTGAGTTTTTCTGTAATACCCAAGTGGGGAACGGTGTCGAAAGTCTTGGCGAGGTCAAGGTAGGCTGTGTGAACCACCTTACCCTTGTCTATGGCCTTGGTGACGGTCTCAAAGAAGTCAACCAGATTTAGTGGGCATGATCTGCCCTTAACAAAGGCAAACTGGGTCGGGTTAGGTGTTTGGAGGTTCCCAATGTCTTTGTTAATGAGTTCCATGATGATGCGCTCCATAGCCTTGCAGACCAGGCTAGTCAGGCTTATGGGGTGATGGTTATCAGGGTCAGTTGTGGCCCCTCCTTTGTGGAGAGGAATAACCGTTGCTGTGAGCCATTCTATGGGCACATAGCCTGTGGAGAGGCAGAGGTTGAACAGCGTGTTTAGGTGGGGGGTTAGTTCATTCTGTAGTTCGTGCAAGACGCAGCCTGGGACACCATCTGGCCCCACTGATGCTGTGTTTTTGGCTTTTGAAAGGGCTGCTTTCACTTGTGCATCTGTGATTTCCGGGACACTACACTTCTCCTGTATTGTTGTGGGCCCTTTTGGGGGTGAGAGAGGGGTGAAGTTTGCACTGAATCTATCTGCTAGGATGTTGGCAATATCAGTAGGTTCAGTATATTTTGTGTTATTTTGCACGAGTTCAGTGCATATCTGTGAGTTGCCACTTAGATTCTTAACATAGCTAAAGAAGGCTTTGTGGTTATCTTTTGAATCCTTGGCTATTTTTCTTTTGAAGTTAGCCTTGGATGATTTTATGAGGGACCTTAGTTTCTTACTGATACTGATCAGGAATGTCTTTCCTTCTTGGGATTTGCTTTTTTTCTGTACTAGTTTCCTCCTCCTATTGTATAGCCTTGTTTATGGCAGGGGTCCACCAAACTGGTTTCCTTCTCAGAGTGAGTCTTGGTTTTGCTAGGAATGGCACGACCCATGTATCCTTGTAGGTGCTCATAGAGTGCATTTGTAAAGGTTTCTGCATCTTGGGCAGCGTTATCCTTTAGCGTGGGGGCTGTGAAACTTACCACCTCTGTCTTAAGTACGGTGAAGTATGCTTTAGAAAAGTTTTTTTACTGTGGTTTCCTTAGCTGGGAGTGGTGGTGGGGTGTGGACATCCAGAGTGATTAGTTTATGAACCAGTGACGGGTTGACCTCCGGTGTGGAACACCTGTTGCCCATGTTGGTGATGACCAGGTCCGATATGTTTTCACCTCTGGTAAGGGAGTTTACCAGCTGATCCAGGGCATTTGAGTTGATTAATTCCAGGAAGAGCTGGACCTGGGAGTTTGTACTCTAGTAGTTTTCCCAGTGAATGGTAGGGTAATTGAAATCGCCCAATATCAGGGTGTTCGGTAGGACCTTCATGTTTTCCAGTGTCTCCAGAAAAGTGGAGTGGTGGTCCTGGGTCGTGGAGGGTGATCTGTAGCAGGCCACAATTTTTATTGCAGATTTGCCCGATGTTAGTTGCACATGGATGATCTCAGAGGTATCATGCTGCACCACTAACCTGGAGGTGTAGGTATCCTTGATGAATATGGATACACCCCCTCTTTTTGTGTTTCGGTCCGTGTTCTGTGGCCGAAACGTGTGGCATGAGTTGTAGCCTGGTAGTGCTGTGGTGATCTCTGGAGCCTTGAACCAGGTTTCAGTTACTGCACAGATGTCGACATTCTCAATACTGAGGAGTGCTTCGAGCGCGTGCATTTTGAGATTTAAACTCCTGGCGTTTAGTAGCATAACCCTCAGTTTTTTGTTAATTGTGCTGTTTACCGAGGTGGGTTTGACTTTTGAGCCTTGCCTAAAAAAGGCACTATGGGGGCAGCAAGAGTCTTGGCCAGTATTCGAAAGCCTAGGGGTGACAGCTGCAAGCCATCTCTTGCGAAGCAACGCAGCTTGTTGAGCATGTCGTCCCAGGCTGACAGACACTGGATCCCCTTTGAATGACACAAAAAGCTTAGCCAATTGTTGAAATTGATCATTTTTTCTTTTTACTGAGGTATCATTCTTGCTGACGGCAGGATGCTATTCAGGGTCAGGGTCATACCAGCCTGGACTACATGATCAGAGAGCTCTTCCATGTCTCTTTTCATGTAGTCCAGGGAGGTATATCTCAGGTCATTCATACCAACATGAATAATGACAGAGTCATATTTGTACCTGTTCTGGAGTGACCAGAGTGCTTGTGTTATGTGGCGGATTCTGTATTTGTACTTGTTCCCCGCCTTTCCTGTAACTAGTCTAGTCCATGTACGGATTTGCTGTATCCAGGTTATTTGATAGCAATATCCTTATTTTTTTTTTATTAAAGGTTATTTTCCTTTTATTAACTTTCAGGCTCCCCAAAGAACTTTTCTCCCAGCCTCTTCTTTTACTCCAAGACTGATACTTTTCACTCTTCCCTCAAGAATATAACCCCATCCCCCTCCGATTTTTAATGTCCCCTTCTCAAGATCCTCTTTCCATTTTCCTAACCTTCTCACCTTAAAATAAAATCTCTATTACTTATTTGAAATTTTTTTCAATAGACCTTCCTTCTTACCATTTTTCACCATAACCTCAAGAGTTAGTTGCCAATGGCCACTTTGCATTTCTTCACCATCAATTCCCTCTACCACTACCTATACAAAATTACTCTGAATAAATTATTTTCAACATACTTGTTTAAAACTTGGTAGGAAACATAAGGTTTCTTCTTCTCCCCCATAAGTAATCTTGGTACTTCTGTCTTTCTACAGAGCATTAGGTACTGGATTACAGTTCATCATCACCACCATCCAAGAATAATTTCTACACTTTTAAGCTTTACAGTGCCTACTCAGTGGACAGGCCTCACTGCACATGCGGCAACAGTACGGATGATAGGATTCCTCTGGGACAGCATCTCTCAAATGATGAAACCAGCTTCCTGAGGAAAAAGACACGTCAACAAAAAATTTTTTTTAAAATATTTCCTATACAATACTGTTTATATGTGGAGTTAGTTAAAATAAACATAGATTAACAGTCAATGAATATGCATATCTGATTAGAAATCAGAAAAAGAATCATGCCCTGTGAAAAATCTTGGATTTGATATGTCGAGGTTTCTCTGCTTTTTCTTTGAAATGTAACACTTGTATTTTTTATTATTTTTTTTTTTTTTGAATGGGGAGGCACAAAATATTTCTTGACATCTAGGAGAGGCTCAAGGACTTCTCTGTGGTTCAAAGACTCCATGTAACACAGTTCAAGAATCTGTGCATCACTTCCAATGTACACAGGGAAGGGGAGGCACTTTCCAATGTTCATAGAGAAGGGGAGGCACTCACCACTTTCCTCCTCTCCTTCAATCCACAATCTCACTGTAGTACTCCTCTAGCACTACAAACTTCCCTACCATCATATAATAATTCACTTCCATGCAGCATGCACTTTCTACTGTAGACAACATGTTACTGCGGTAATCCAATCCTTTACAGTCACATGTCTATTGACAGGTATCAGAATACATTTTGGATTGCTGTATTTTAAGTCCAAGTCCTCAGAGATAAACATAACTGATAGCACAGTGCAGAATGAATGACTATATCTCTCCTCACCTTCCAAGCAGTTCAAATTACATTTTTTCCATCTGGAAAACTAGATATTTATAAAATAAAGTTTTCAGAACAGAGTACCTATCAAGTTCCACACCTACAGCAAGAATGCAGAATCAATCCTGGACGATACAACATCAGATTCCACAACACTATTAGCACAGGACCTTACAGGCTGCCACCCTCTCCTATAAATTGCCCTTCGAGCCTGCTGATTATGGATCTAGGAGCTCAATTCACACCTTCCCTCCTTTCACCTGCTAAAATTAATAGTCCCTTTGGCTTGCTGCATGCTTGGGCAAGGACCAGTTTGCAGCAGAAGACAGTTAATACAGTACCTGGTAATCACTGATTCTACACCCTAGGACATCTCCTGCTGCAGCACCCTTTTAGCTCGAGAAGAGGAAATTAGAAATCGGAGGGGGGGTTGTGGTTATACTCAGATGTCATAATACAGCTCCATTCTCCTTCAAGCTCTCCTCCTATCACTCTGCTCTGAAGGCCAGAAACAGTAATATACACTTCCATAACAATTTTCTATAAACTATGTAAATACCAACATGCCATATGCATTGTGAGATCTACCTGGATATAAATAAAACAAAAAAGCAAATATATACACAACTCATAAAGCAATAAGAACTGGAGAAAGACATTTGAAGTATTTGCAACATTCACAGTATGCCAAGAGGATTTGTTGTTTCTAACCCAAGCAATAAACCAATACCATGAAAAAGCTACCAACCACTGACTAAAGCTGCACTGCACTGAAATCATATTTTAATGAAGTCTTAAATGATTAAACTAATGCTAATAATAACAACAAACACATGGAAATGACTCCACTCACATAACACAACTTCAGAAAAGAGGAAATTAAACATTCTCCATTCCCTGAGGCTCTGCGATTATCAGCAGTTACATATAAACCAAGGTGTATGAAAGCAAAGATTCTATGATTGGATATACAACTGCCTAATACAATGAATATGTTCATATCTAGCTACAAATATGGTCTATACTTGCAGATGTATGCTGCAGCTTAATCAGATGGGACCTTGATGAAATGCTACTTTAATCAGAGTTTTGACCTAAGTTGATTAGCTTATGACTCCTAAAATATGTGCCATGGGTTTTACTCAGATATACAACTTGGCAATAAAACCCCACATGACCAGCTTCCTCATAATATGAGCAATTTTAATAACCACCAAAAGAAAAAGAAAAACAACAACCTACTCATGTGCATGAAGAACATCTAAAATTTTATTTCATAACATTCTACAACCCTGTTTTTTTTTTTTCAAAAAAGAACACCAAACCTCTTCAAAATGAAAAAGATGAGGGGTACACTGAACATTATACCCCAAATTCCTTTTAAGGGACTTGATACAGACACTGTTCTCTGCAGCAAAACAAATAAAAACTACTTACCAAAATGATCCTCAGTGTTTAAACAAGTGCTTCACACCTCTCAAATACTGCACTTGTGCAATTCTACTACTCAGGCATTTGTAATAAAAAGAGGTTCTAAAAAATAAAGCTGCCTTGGTGCATCAAACATTACCCTCTTACATATCTAATTTAAACACAACTACAATCTGTTTGTGATGGAGCTGCCTCAGTCACTTGTCCAGTACAACTCTTTGAAAACAGAAATTAAGTAGCTTTGCTGACAGCAGCTCTTTCATTTTACACATGAAGCTACATGGATGACTTTTGAGAAGCTCAGAAACTGCCATTATCGGGGGTGAGGTTTGGATGGCAAGCTGAAAGCATCAGAGTTCTTGGTCTCTGCAATCTTCATTTTTTCCTGACAGGATTTTTTTTATTTATTTAATTTCACCAACAAAGACCTGAAACTACCAATATCAGATTCCGGAAGTCGTAAGCTACAAGTTGGTGTAATTACGTTGAAATTTTTATATTTTCCTGTCAAACTTTCAAATTGGAGGGACACTGAAACCACATTCACAAAGGAAGATAAGCAGCTCCAAAATTTCTCAGCAAGAAATTCCAATGAAGAAAATAATACAGGCAATCCTTACTACAGTTCAAGACTCTGTGGGTAAAACAGACAAACTTAAAAGTGGACAATATAAAAAGCAGAGCTAATCGGAGGAAGGGTACTGAGCAAAACTCTGATCTGTGATATACAACATTAAGTATCCTGTTTTTTGCTTATTTTTTACTAGTTATTGCTTATTATAGATATTTATAGCACTTTTATATTGTCTGCTGCATACTTTTTACTGTATTTTACAGCTATAAACTAATCTGCACGGTTGCACTAAAATTGTCTGCCTCACAGGGCCTGATAAATAAGGTTTTTGCTGTCACACAGTCTTTTTGGGCTAGTTTTACTGTGTATGAAGTATTAACTAGAAATTGTCTCCATTTGTTAAACATCTGTTTGTGTTTGTTCTGATTTCCTGTCAAGGAGTGTATCACATAACTGATTTGTTTGCAGTTAGAAGCATTCTCTAGAGTTTCCTTGATTGTTTATCTGTTTAAAACTTTAATTTAAAAGGCTCACTGACTTTTTTTTTTTTTTGCTGTGAGAAACATTTCTGTAGTGTTTTTCTGCCCAAGTAGTGTAGCTAGTAGCTACAGCATTGTCCATATGCAGGCTTGTGTTCTGGGCCTAGTTGCTTGCTTACAGAGGCTGTCTGTCTGAGCACATGTTCCAGGCCATCTTAGTTTAGCAAAATCCATTATGCATTTTCAGTGAGAGAGTGTAGAGTTTATGGTCATTGGCTGATCGGGGTTACCTGGACTATGGCTTCGAGTAAGAACCTCATTGGTTCTTTCAAGCTTTTCTTTAAAGCTGTTTCAGGTTTCAACTTTCTGTTACTTAAGAAGTTACCTTGTGAGTGTTTCTGCCATTTCACACACAGTTAATCGGAGGAAGGGCATGGAGCAATCTGTGATATACAACAAAGTATCCTGTTTTTTGCTTATTTTTTACTAGTTATTGCTTATTATAGACAGTTATAGCACTTTAATTGTCTGCTGCATACTTTTTGCTGTATTTTACAGCTATAAGCTAATCTGTATGGTTGCACTAACATTGTTTGCCTCACAGAACCTGATAAGGTTTTTGCTGTCAAACTTTGTAAGTCTTTTCTGGCTAGTTTCACTGTGTGTGAGGTATTAACTGGAAATTTTCTCCATTTGTTAAACATTTGTTTGTGTTTGTTCTGATTTCCTGCCAAGGAATGTATCATAGAACTGATCTAGTTTTCCACTGTCCCTCCCTATTGGTATCCTGTTCTTATACCTGGTGGCTTTGCAATTGCCTGCCCTTACCTGGACAGTGCAGTGGTTGCATTGTCGCCTCACAGCAAGAGGTTCTCCAGTTCAATTCTTGGCTGGGGTGCCTTCTGTGTTGTGTCTGCATGTCCTCCCTGCATTTGTGTGGGTTTCCTCCCACGTTACAAAGACATGCATCTGGAGCGTTTCTCCCTGGGCCTCTGCTGAAAATTGGCTTCATTCCAAGTCAGACTTTCCCGGTAAACAAATGTGAAATAAAAATGTTAAATAAATAAATAAAATAAAATACTGTAAATATGATCTGGGACACACTTCCCAGTCTAGTGTCATTAGCTCATTCTACCTAATACAGAGAACACATTTGAGAAGGCCAACCCACTTAGTTTCTTAACCTTAAATTATCTTCTGCTCCTCCTTACTCCCTTTCCACTTTAACAAAAAAAAAAAAAAAAAGCTTGTTGCCTGCCTTTCCTGTAACTAGTCTAGTCCAGATACAGATTTGCTGTATCCAGGACTTTTGTAAGCTTCTGAGCCCCCCCAAGCCTTTCTGTGTTGGAGGGAAGCCTTCTACTCTATCAGTGGGAGTGGTAAGCACTAGGTAATCTTTCTACCACAAGAGGAGTGGTTTCTAGCCCAGAAACTGTAGTATATCGGCCGTTTGGGCAGTTTTTCCACCTCTTTCAACTTTCTGGTTTAAAAGCCAGCGTTTGCGCTTTTCCCGCCTTTCCTGTAACTAGTCCAGTCCAGATACAGATTTGCTGTATCCAGGACTGTAAATAAGCTTCTGAGACCACCAAGCCTTTCTGTGTTGGAGGGAAGCCTTCTAGCTTATCAGTGGGAGTGGTAAGCACTAGGTAGCCTATCTACCACAAGAGGAGTGGTTTTTGGCCCAGAAAAAAGAAGTTATGTCTTACCATAATGTTCCATCTGAGTGGTTGATCTTTTTCTAGTCATCACTGTTGGGTTTGGTTCTGAGCCATCGGAACAGTCTGCCTTATACCAAGCTTGCGTGCACCAAAAAACTCTCGATCTAAGCTACTACCCACAATGCCTTTTGCTCAGTTACCTCAGACTGAGTTTGCGTGCAACATAGAGAAAGAATAAGTCAGAGGCCATCTCTGCGCAGAACCCCTAATACACCACAAAGACCCAGAAGATCCGCCAGGAACCTTAGGTGGGGGTCGGTGGGAGGGTGTGATGACTGGAAGATCAACAACTCAGATGGAACATTATGGTAAGACATAACTTCTTTACCTGAAGTTGTTAATCTTCTTCCTATTCATCACTGATGGGACCGAGTCCCCAGCTACTTGGGAGAACCTGGGTGGCCCTTATGGAAGAACATTCTGGAGAACCATTGAACCAAAGGCCGCTCTTCCCCTGGAGATCAGATCCAATTTGTAATGCTTGATAAAAAAGTGTGGGGCTTAGCCCAAATAGCAGCTGCACAAATGTCACCCATGGAGGCCCTAGAGTGGAAGGCAACAGATGCTGCAATAGCCCTAGTTGAGTGAGCTTTGATTTGGCCCGGCTTAGATCCCTCCGTAAGTGAATATGTGAAGGCAATGCAATCCCTGAATCATTTATAGACAAAGTAACCTTTGATACTTCACCTCCCATTCTAGGGCCCGCAAAGGAAACAAAAAGCTGGTCTGACTTGCGAAATGATTTAGTTCTGTCCAGATAAAAGCGTAATTGTCTATGAACATCCAGGGAATGTAGGCAGTATTCTCCCTTGTTAGAGTAATTTGGGAAAAACACAGGGAGCTCAATGGACTGGTTAATCGAAAAGTCAAAAACCACTATGGGGAGAAAGGATGGGTTAGTTCGAAGTGATACTCTGTCCTTATGAAAGATCAGATAAGGGCTCTTGATACATAATGCTTGTAATTCAGAAATCCATCTTGCTGAAGTTATAGCCACCAGGAATAAGGATTTCCATGACAAGAATTTTAGATCACATGTGGCAGCTGGCTCAAAACGGGGGCAGAGAGAGAGAGCCTGCAGAACCCAGGTCAAATTCCATGCCTCCACCGGCTGTCTGATGGGAGGCCTGCTGTGAAAAATACCCTTGAGGAAGGTCTTGCAAAGACGAGAGGAGATAAGTGGTACTCCTTCAGTCCTGTTATGGAAGTTGGAAACAGCTGCTAGATGGACTCGAATGGTAGAAGCAGAGGCCCCTTTGTCAAACAGCTCAGCCAAATAATGAAGAATAGTGGCTACGGGGGCTGAGAATGAGTCTAGCTTCTGATTACATGACCAGAGAATCTTTTCCATTTATCCTTGTAAAGTTTCCTGGTGGATGGTTTATGAGAAGCCAAAATGATATCCCGAACAGTTGGAGAGGGTTTCCTGCCTGGCAACTAACGGAAGTGGAGAAACCAAGCTGTCAGCTTGAGGGTGGACAGATTCGGGGGAGTCGGCCCTTGTGGGTGAGAAATTAGGTCCTGCAGAGTGTCTAGGATCAAGGAGGTTGTAACAGATGAGGTCAAAGGAAGGAAAACCACACTTGGCAAGGCCAGAACGGAGCAATGAGGATCACTTTGCTTCTCAACTGAATAGCTTTACGTAGAACACGGGGAATCGGAGGGTAAGCATAAAGGAGACCCGTGGGCCAATCATGGACTAGAGCATCACATGGTGACTCCCCGAGAGGGGGAAAGAGGGCAAAGTAGCTGCTGCGTTTTGTATTTGAAGGGGAGGCAAAAAGGTCAGAGCATGGCTGGCCCCAATGGCTGAAAATTTCCATTGCCACACTCGGGTTGAGAGACCACTCGTGAGGATGAAGGATGCATCTGCTCAGTCTGTCCACAATCATGTTGCAGCTCCCTGGGATATGCGTTACGATCAGGAAGTGGTTGGAAGCTGTTGCCCACTACCAGATTCTCATGGCTGTGCGACAAAGGGGGTAAAATTTGGTCCCTCCCTGTGTACCAGACCACGGACATGTTGTCCGAATAGACAGCAATCATTCCGGACAGAAGAACTTGCAACCCCAACAGCAGCATTCTTAACTCCAGGACATTGATATGCAAATTGACCTCTACATCGGACCACGTGCCTTGGACTGACTTTCCCTGGAAGTGGCTCCCCCCACCCCATCAGGGAAGCATCTGTGGTCACCATGGTGCTAGGCTGTGGAACCTGGAAGGGATGACACCAAAGATTTTCGTCTGTACTCATCCACCAGAGGAGATTATTTGCAAATGTTGGTGATGAGAATCTTTGAGGTCAGAGGGTGAAGACTGGGTATCCACTGGGCCTGTAGGAGCCATTGTAGTAATCTCATGTGTAGTCTAGCTAAGGGAACTATGGGGATGGCTGCAGCCATAGATCCCAAGGCTTGAAGAATTTCCCTTGCAGACACCTTGCTTTGACAGAGTATCACCTGAACTTGTGCCCCAAGTCTCTGAAGCCTGTGGAGAGGAAGTGAGATTAGGCTTGACTGAGTGTTGAATATTGCTCCTATGAATTCCAGTTGTTGTGATGGCTGAAGGTTTGATTTTTCCCAGTGTATGGTGATGCCTAATGACTCCACTAGAGCCAAATGTGTAGTGGAGGGCCCTAACCAGAAGACGCTTGGTGGGGGCGGAAAGGAGCCAATCGTCTAGATATGGAAACACCTGGAATCCCTGAAATCTCAGATGAGCTATTACCACTGCAAGACATTTCGTGAACACTCTGGGGGCTGTCGAGAGACTGAAAGGAAGGGCTTTTAATTGATAGTGATTGGCTCCTAAATGGAAGTGAAGGAGGCTCCTGGAGCGCTTGTCCATCGTGATATGGTAATACCCATCCCGGAGATCTAATGAGCACATCCACACATCCTCCCCTCAGAAAGGGGAGGATGGATTGAATCGTGACCATGAGGCTGAGATCCAAAATGGGCCTCCAGTCCCCTGTTTTCTTTAGCACCAAAAAGAATCTTGAGTAGAACCCTGATCCGCACTGCTCTGAGGGGAACTGTTGGATGGCTCATTTTTGAAATAGCTTTCGTATTTCGGAAGTTGCCTCCTCCCTTTGACTGGTTGGAACATCGGGAAGGGATTTCGGAGGTCTTGGATAGGATATTAGTGTAATATGGTAGCCTCTGGTAATGATTCTCTGCCCCCACTGATCGTTCATAATGGAGAGCCAGGCAGCTTGGTGCAGAGAGAAATGCGCCCCAACTGCTTGCAAAGGAAAGCAATCGGGCAGCGCCTCAGGAGCGCTGATATGGGTCCACCTGAGAAGGAATCTCTGGAGCCCTGGTTCCAGGAACCCCCTCTGCCCTGAAAGGGACATCTTCCATTTTTGGAACCCCCTCTGCCTCTGGAGTCCTCACCACATGCGTCTTGGAAAGGACCTTGACACTTCTTGTGCCACATCTTTCTGCTCCTCTGATTCCTGGAGAAGGAATGCAGAGGTTTGGAAAAGCGTAGGACAACGACAGACAAGGTCTTCCAGTCTTGCTCGCACCTGGCTAATGTATCCTTGACCTTGGCACCAAACAGAGCCAAAGGCTCGATAGGGGCATTTAGAAAGGAAGACTTGAAGTCCGCAAGGTCACAGATTCGCATCCAGATGTGACGTCTCATGACTATGCCTGCACCTGCGTGCTCCAGCTGCTCCTTCTGTTGTGTGCGACAACAACCTCATGGATGAATTAGATACAGATTCTAGGATGGCAAGTTGGGAAGCAACTTTATCTCATGCTCCATACTTGACCGAGGGTTCCAGAGAGTTCGGAGATAAGATCTCTCTCGAGCCACGTAAAATGTGACAGAAAGTTCAGAGACCTAACTGCGAAGGTCGCTGATGCAACAGACTCGCTTCCCTAACCTGTCCACTGCCCAGGACACTCGGTTGGGCGGGTGAACAGCAGGACTCTCTTCTGCAAGGTCCTTTTTTGTGGCAGTCACCACCACCATAGCGTCCACTGGCAAACCTCTGGACCAATGAGGTTGATCCTCTGGAGGGTATAGTACTTTGTCTGATCTCCTGGAAATGGCCTCAATGGAGTCAGGGTTCTTCCAAGCCCACTTCACGACGAGTTCAACCAACTCATCAGCCAGGGGGGATCACCCAAGAAGTAGAAGGCCAAAAGTGAAAGGCCTGCAGGAATACGGATTCCTCTGAGGAAGGGTTTGAGGACTTCCAGTCACCCCCTCTGTTTCAAGATTTCCATGATGTCCCCGAAGGAGACATAGTCAGGGGGGTGACCATGGGGACCCTTCCCCATCATTGTAATCCGTATCCTCTGTGAGGGACTCCTCTAGGGAGTCGGTGTGTTTCCTCTTACACATCCATTTCCGAGGAGGTTCTTCGATGGGAACATCCAAAGAACACTTGGAAAGGGAAATGCCATGGACAGGGGTGTCCTGGGCCTTGTGGTCTCGGAGTCCTAGGGGGGTGGCCTTTGGCATCTGCGGCTCAGAGGGAACTGGGGTAATAACCAACTGTGGAGGATTGCTAGCAGCAAGCACCCTCTCTATTCACCGGAAAGTGGGCCTGCCCGAAGAGGAATGGGAGCCCAGAACCGAAGAAAACAAAATCGGAACCGGGGTCACACCCTGCTCCAGACGGTCCGCCCCCGGGGGTGGAGCCTCAATTAAACTCGGAGCAGTAGTCATCCTCTGATCTGAAGTCAGGGCCGACACAACAGGAGCCAACACCAGAACCGGGGGCTCCACCCCCCCCAAGCATGAGATTGAGGAAGGGTGGGTTCCGATGGAACCGGCACCCAAAGGGATCTTGGAGCCTCAGACAGAGTTGTTGTCGGTGCCAAGGAAGGAATTCCTCTAGTAACAGTTGGATAGATGAGCCTTGGAACCGAGGGATCCAAGGGAGGAGAGTAAAGTAGGGGTTGCTGGAGAAATAGACCCAAAGCCAGGAGTGGGATAGGGTCTAGGCAGATTTGAGATTCCCCTAGCAGTCAGCAGCTGATCAAAAAGGCGCACCACATCCAATTCGGAAAGTCTCCTGGTGGATCTCACCGGTGCCCCTGAGGAGGAATCAGGCCTATCCAAAAAGGGGCTGCAGGCCTGTCCGGAAAACGGGTCCACATTTGATGAGTATCGGGTCCGTGGTGTGTCACATAACGGCACCGATGATTCCAATTTTGCAACAGGTAATAAAGGTATAGTCGGAGCCGTGAATGCGCTCAGAGCTGAAGTCACTATAGGGGTGCATGACAGGAACGGTTTCGAGGTAGTTGTTGGAACCGATATCTGAGCCGAAACGGGTGATGTCGGTGCCAATAAAGAAAATCAATACTCTGGCTGGTACCAAGGCTGTAGACGGTGCCTTAATTGTCAGTGCCAGGATAGACGCCGACGAGGCGACCTTGATAAACTTCGTTGGAGCTGATGTGGTAGTTGGCACCGAGGAGGCAGAACACTGTTCAGATGAGGACTTATGGGCCTTGTGTTTGTGACCTTTATCTCTGTCACCAGCCGATGAAGAGGGGTCCGATCAAGGACGTTTCTTGTCTGGAGTGGATGAGACCTCCGTCACAGAAATTAATCTCCAAAAAGGGCAAAGCAAGCAGGCCCAGTTTGTTACGACGTTCATTCAGCATCCGCTGACTGAAACTAGCACAAATATCACACAGAAGTTTCACTGACAAATGCGGAACCCCCAAACAGTACACACATTCTTCATGGAGGTCACTATTCCGTAGATTACCACTGCAAGAAGAGCAGTGTTTAAACCCTTCTTTTCAGACATCCCAGAACAAACATTTGCACAAAAGGGACAGAGCGAGGAAAGAGATAGAAAGGAAATACCAACAATGGTAACATGATACCACAAGGTAGAAAGTTAGAAATACCAAGAAATTACCAATAATGGCAAGAGAGGAATACCTGTGGTTAGAGCTGAAGCAATATAGAAAAACAAGAACAGATTATAAAGGGAGAAAAACTTTTTCAAAACTAGTAAATATATCTGAAAAAAAGCACTTGGCTGGAGAGCTCAGTAAAACGCTGCTATATGACTGCACGGCAAATGAGATCTGAGGTAACTGAGCAAAGAGAATTGTGGGTAGCTCGGAACCGAACCCATCAGTGATGAATAGGAAGAAGATCAACAACTTCAGATTTGTAGTTCATTGGCTGTTTGGGCAGTTTTTCCATCCCTTTCAACTTTCTGGTTTAAAAGCCCACATTTGTGCCGGTTTCCTGCCTTTCCTGTAACTAGTCTAGTCCAGATACAAATATGCTGTATCCAGGACTGTTTGTAAGTTTCTAAGCGGTGCCAAAGTCTGCTCTTCAAATTTTCCATTAGCTCTACTAATTCTCTCCTCTCCTGCACTTTTACTAGTGTATTAGTCTAGCACTTTACCACACTTCCTGTAGCAATTACTGTAGCACACAGAAGTACTACTAGCACTAAACATTCTACAAGGAAACAAGTCCAGTACTTATTATTAATGTCAACCCCTCCAGGCATGTCTAAAGGTCAGTTCCCTGTGCTTTCTCCTATTAACCTGATGAACTTGGGCATCCTGAGGCAAAGTAGCAACTGCCTCATGTACACTGACAACCCTTCTCCTCTTACCTCTTGACACTCAGACTTGCAAGAGATGCACTTATATAGCCAAATTGGAAGCCACGCACTCTCCAGCCAAGACCGGAATAGCTGGTCAAGAGGAGAAGGTCAACACTTGCACCACAACACATGGAACACATAGCCATCCAGAACACACACCAGCACTGCCTTCACATGGCAACCTTTGCTCTACACCCCCCTGGTTAAATCCGAGCACAAACTAATCACCTTGGAAATTCACATCCCTCCCATCCCCCCTGCAAAGGTAACCACCACGAAAAACTTCTCCAAAGCTAACTTTGGGCCACTAAAAACAGAGGTGGCCAACTTCACGGCACCCTTGCAAATGGAGATCAGTTGCATGACCGCCAAATCATACATCAATGCACTGTACGAACATGTACACAAATGCATGGATCTCGCCATACCCAATAGAACCAAGACTCTCTCCTCCAAAAAATGAAAGCCAATCTGGTTGTCCCCTGCCATAAACAAAGTCTAGAACAGAAGGAGGAAACTTATGCAGAATAAGGTGAAGTCCAATACTGGAAAAAACTCCCTTATCAGCCTCTACAAAAAGCTGAGATCACTCGTCAAATCCTCTAAATCTAGCTATGAAAACAGAATTGCAGCAGATGGTTAAGACAACTACAAGGTCTTCTATAGTTATGTAAAGAATCTCCACGGCAATACCCAGACTTGCTCTGAGCTACTGCACAAAGGTACCTCCTATACCAAGCCAACAGATATTGCCAATATACTGGCCGACAGATTCAGTGCCAATTTTATCCCTCTCTCTCCCCCCAAGGGACCAGTCACAATACTAGCAAATTGTCAGGCACCCATTATTACTGCTGCACAGGTTAAAACAGCACTGTCCAAGGCCAAGAATACAGTTTATATAGGACCTGCCAATATCCCTGGCTGTTTTCTACATGAACTACAGAGTGAACTGGTACCGCACCTGTGTGACCTGTTCAAGCACAGCCTTAGGTGCTGTCCCTACCAAATGGTGCACTGCTACAGTCATCCCTCTCCACAAAGGAGGAGCGACTACAGACCCTGGGAACTATCACCCCCATTAGCCTGACGAGTATGATATGCAAAGCTATGGAACGCATCATCATCACTAATAAAACAAGGATATAGGGAATCTCCAACCTCTGGATCCCACACAGTTTGGTTTTGTGAAGGGTAGATAAAGTCTGCTCAACTTGGTCAACTTCTTTTACTCAGTCACCAGAGCTGTGGATGAAGGCAAGGTGGTTCATACAGCCTACCTTAATCTGGCCAAGGCCTTTCATACCATTCCCCACTCAAGAATAATAAAAACTCACTAAGCTAGGCATCAACCCCTATATCACTAGGTGGGTTGCAAACTGGCTCACAGGTAGAACACACAGTGTGAAAGTAGTTAACTCCAAGTCAGACTGCCAACCTGTCATGAGTGGAGTCTCACAGGGTTCAGTCCTGGGTCCTTTCCTGTTTGGTATCTACTTCTCTGAAGTCCAGGCCAACACAAAGGGACGCTGGCTGATGCAAGTTGGGAGCTATTATTAACTCCCCGAGTAACGTTGACATCCTACAGAAAGGCCTCACTGAGACCAACGACCGGTGTCAGAACCATGGCCTTAAGCTCAATGCCAAAAAAAATGTGTTGTCATCCCCTTTAGGAAAAACCCAGTTCCCATGAATTACCACATCAATGGTAGTCCACTGAACACAGAAGGCGATATAAAAGATCTGGGAACACAGGTTGACAGCAACCTCTCTTTTGAGCATCACAGTAGTCAGAAAGTCCTTCTATGTGGCACATCTCATTACTAAGGGTTTTGCATCCAGAAGAAAGAGGTCATTGTCTCACTCTACTCTTCCCTCATTAGGCCAATCATTTGAGTAAAATGCCCCATTTAGCATGTACCTCACTAAACACTTGCAACAACTGGAGAGACTGCAAAAGTACCTCACAAAGAGGATCCTAGGCCTTAAACAGTTGTCCTATATGGACAGACTAAAAAAACTCTGTCTCATATCGCCTACTTAGAGGCGATCTTTGCTTGACTTACAAAGCCATGTCTGATCCAGCTCTGTTAGAAATGCTACATCTAAAGAAATCCCAATCCCTCCGCACCACATGCTCCAGAGACCTTAACCTCATTACCACAATCAACAGAACATGCTGGAGGGAAAGGTTCATAACCCAGAGACTGCCATGATATGGAACAGACTTCCCACACATGTCAAGCAGAGCACCTCGCTGGAACTCTTTAAGAGAAATCTTGATGAGTGGATGGGATATAGAAACTTCACCCCGGGGATCACTCCAGTGGCTTTATTTCGACAGAGGCACTGGAAACTAAGGTCAGGTGGCACAATGCCAGGGTAATTCTATGGGCTAGGCTTGTAAAGTCTCCAGGGCCATTAGCCTAGTACACATCTATGAACCAAACAAATAACCTTATTAAATGCTGTCAAACAACAAACTGCCCAGATTGCTGCTTTGGAAGGTTCTGTAACAGATACAGACTACAGGTTAACAGACAGAGAGAAAAACATAGACTTTCTTCTTTAAAAAAATACCAGACTCATTAAAAAGATAGATGACACTGAGAATAGAACCAGGAGAAACATAAGAATATATGGCATCTTGGAGCAGATGGAGGGGGGCCAGTATGATTATGACTTCTTGGATTCCTAAAATCCTAAACCTACCTGAAGCACTACCCTTCGGGATAGAAAGGGCACACAGGATACAAATTCTGTATCCAGTAAAAAACAGCCATCCAAGATCTAAGATTTATCTCCACTCAAGCCAAGGACCTCATTTTAAGAACTGCCTGGTCCCTTGCTCCATTAAAAATTGGTGACCAAACTATCAGGTTTGACAATGACTTTTCACCCCTTGTAATGTCTAAAAGTAGAGTATGTGTCCCTCAAAGAATCAAAGTACAACTCATATTCCCAGCAAGAATAAGACATTCCCTGCCAGAAGGAAAGAAAACTTTTGATTCTCTTGAAGAAGCATCCAGATTTGTCAAAAATAACCTTTTATGTCAACCTGAACCCATGTATTCTTCAATGAACTTAAAAATACAAGCTTCAAAAAAAATGAGTGGACTATTAAAGAAAAAGAAACCCAGAGACAAATGATTACACAACTTCACATTTCATGCAAGTTTTTGTTTTCTCCCTTCTAAATAATTGGAATCACATACAGAAAGTAACTTTTTTCTCTATTATCTTTCCTACAACAATGCTAACTTTATAAATAATATATATTACTCAAACTTCAAGTAAATCAAAATCTTATTCAACTACAAACTACTATTTTATACTTTTATCTCTTTATACACATGGCATAGCACTAGTGAAATGGTATAAAATCACCTACTCATTTCATATATTTATATATATTTCTTTTATAGCCTATACTTACTTCTTCATGTATGTGCCTTCCATTCCTGTTTTAGTCCTAGTGTCATAATAAATAATCACTGCAGGAGAAAGAAATGCTTACCGTGTTACTGTTAAGTAATTAAAAAGAAAGTGGTAACATTTTATTATTATATATGCATTTACTATTTAACTGAACTTCAGCAATGTGCTCCATTTAGCTAATATATCTTACAGCTGTGTATGGTTGGTAATTTGGAGCCTTTATTTTAAATATTCATCAGTTTACAAGTTATGCTTAAAAGCTTCACTTCACTACAAAATTCTCACCTACTTACTTTTTTGATGGAATAACAACTTTTGTGACAAGCTGAAGCTTTTAAAGGCTTCAATTAACTCACAGACTCCTGAAAAACAAGCTGCGCTCCCTTCCAGGAAGTAGGCGTGACCTCGGAACCTGTTTCTCTTCACTAAACTCTTAACAGCCAATCAAATTTGAGAATGATAACAAAAAGTCTTACAAACATGTTTTGCTGTACATTGTGATTTATTTAATCTTAAACTGCACTTCTATTTAAATAAAAATTACAAATATGTTTCTGACAGTGACAGCTTTAAATGCATATTTTTTCCTGTCTACTTTAATAACACTGGGGCGACCCCTAACCGGGAAAAGCCAAAAGACCTTACTTTTACAGTCCTGTATTCATTATTCATAGCAACAAATTATTATTAGGATCAATTTATCTTAGTCTGTTTAGATAAACAGAATTTTAAGAAATTGTATACAGCTTCATGTTTTTAGTTCATGCATACATAGTACATTAAATCAAATTTTCCTTTTGTAGGTTTTCCTTTCTGCTTGCTACTAACCTGCAGTAGCTAGTAATTTCCACTAGATGTCACAAGACGGTTAGTTTGTGGCTTCTATGAGAGATACAGTAAGCCTGGATATAGTTTATCCATGCAGGAGGTTACTATAATATACAGTTTTATTTTCAAATGTAGAGTTTTTAAATTGTCCATAACAGTTTTAAAAAATGTATTTGTCATAATGAATCAAGGAAAGCACTTTTCAATTTTACTTATAATAGCAGTCTCCATCAAATGATATTTAACATTATATCTATTAATGTCAATGGGTTGAACAACCCCATGAAAAGGGGTAGTGTCAACAAATATTTAATGCTACATAAAGCAGATTTTGCATTCATTCAGTAATCCACTTAGTAACAAAAGATCTAAACAAGTTAACCTTTAAGGTTTATAAGATTTTGGTAAGTTCAAATTACAACCACAGAAGAGGTATCCTAATTTTACACAGAAAATCAATGAGAATTCCAGAAATAGTTGACTCCTACTCTAGCAATGATGGTATGCTTGCTTTACAAATACTAAAACTAGATAAAATGGTGTACACTTTTGTAAACACCTACTGGATACCAGGTATTGAGACTAAAACTATCTTGTCCTTCTATGATACAACAAGCTCTTAACCCTTCAAGATGTCCCCTGTTGCCAAGCACTTGAGCAAACTACACAAAAGACAAAAACCTAATTGATATTGACTGTATAAAAAATATTATCCTTCCTGAAGTATTCTCACTACTCTACAGATGTGGCACACAGACCAACATAGACAAAGTTTTAGTAACCAGTTCTGTACTGGCCAAAACTGATAAGGTAATGCTGACATTATAACCCATGTCTGACCACAATATCACCTTCAATGTATGACCACAATATCACCTTTAATGTAACACTTAATACGGACACCTTAAAACTTCTGCCAAAGACTGCCAGCTTATCTAATAACAGTACAAGGATTTAAAGAATGGTTTCTAGATGAAATAAAGCTTTACCTAGATGCCAATAATAATGGAGAGGTTTCAGATATTTTCCTAAGAGACACTGTAAAGGTAGTCTTACATGGTAAAGTCAAAAGCTGTTATATAAACAAAAGGAAAGAGTGGGATAAAAAAACTGGTAGACATACAAAAGGAAATTGAGGAACTACACTAAAACTTAAATCAAATGACAAATCTGCATTAGCTGACATATGTAAACTGAACAAGGTATATCAGAATATCATGCAACATAAAATGCCAATAAACCTGGAAAAAAAATCAGATTACAATCCTACTTGATTAATCCCAAGAGTATGCACAGGATTCCGATTAGATTTAAATAAGACATACAAAAGAAATAATATACACTAGAACATACCCTTGAAATAATCATACTATTAAAGTTACAGATCTAAAAAAAAAATCTTAGTATATTTTAAAAACTATTACAAGAACATTAATAACAACTCATCTACAAGTGATAAAGTATAGACAACTTTCTTGCTAATAATATTCAAAATAAATATCCAAACACAATATTAATAACATACAAACCCACAAACCCTTTTCCTTTAAAGGATTAAAGGAACAAATAAAAAATCTTAACAGAAAAAAGGCACCAGGGCTGGATGGTCTAATTCTGGAATTTTACAAACTCTTACCCGATAACATCTTGAAAACTATAGCAAACATCCCTCCCTCATGGAAATATTCTATCATCTCCCCCATCTTAGAACCAAATAAAGAGCCCAAACTTTGCACGTCATACAGGCCAGTTTCTTTGGTTAACTTTGATTACAAGATATCCATGTCTATCTTAGCAGACAGATTAAATAATAGTTTATCAATATTAATTCATGAAGACCAACCCGGGTTTATCAAAAACAGAAAGGTATAAGACAATGTGATTAGATTACTGTCCTTAATAGATTTTGCAAACAAGAAAAAAAAAAAGAGCTTTATTTTAAAGCTTTAATAAAGATAAAGCTTTCGACTCCCTAAGTTGGCCATATCCGTTTAAAGCTCTGCAAAAATACAATTTCTCCCCAAACTTTATAGGATTAATTAAAAAACTATATGCAAAGTCCATAGCCTATGTAAAGATTGGATCTTCTCTAACTAGCCCATTCGAAATATTAAGAGATACTAAACAGGGGTGCCCCCTCTCCCAATTACTCTTTGCCCTTGCTATTGAGCCTCTTGCAAATTATGTTAGAAATAATAACAGCATTAAAGGATATAAAGTGTCAGACAAATTATCCCCAAGATACAGCTGTTTGCTGATGACCTAGTAATAACTTCTAATGATACTGAAAATTCAGTAGATCACCTACTACATAATTTAGACTTACTTGCAAACATCTCTGGTCTAAAAATTCAATCACAACAAAACTCAGATACTTCTAATGAATAAAAATATTAATATGAAACTTGGATCAAAAAGAGACAAACTGGGAGGGCACGCATATTAAATATCCAAGTATCATTATTGAATCGAATTATAAAAAAATCTCTCATCTAATTACCAACAGCTTATAAACTCAATCACTAGTCTAACTTGACAGTTGGAACAGACTCTTCTTCACATCTGATGACACACTTAACTTTAATCAATATGATACTGTTACCTAAAATCTTATTCATTGGCCAAGCTTTAATAATTCCCCTACCTGTCAAAATTAAACAAAATTAATAACTTATTACTCAACTTCCTTTGGTATCCGCAAAAAACAAGAATTTCTCTTCTCTGGTACACCGCAAGCTGGGATAAAGGAGGTATAGGGTTTTCAAATATTGATTTCAACTCCGCATTTATTAATATAGTGTTGCTTTGGAATAATACTTATGTCATATTGGAAATCAATACATGAAACCTTACTTCTTAATAGTAATAGGACATTGCTTGTACCATATACTCAAATACATACAAACTTTATATGGATTTTAAAAATATACATTCAAAGTGAAAGGTCAAAACTTGTTCTCACACCTCTTATAAACCAAACATTGCTATTGTCTAAAAAGCTCAAGTTTTCTAATCAATTAATTAAGAATTTATTAATAGTTATGTTTCATATTGCTTACACAAATGAATGTTTGATATCTTTTGATACTCAGAAAATGTTAGAATTTAAGAAGGGAGACCTATTATACTAGAAACAATTTCTCTCAGCTAATAAAGTTCTGCAGACTATGATCAGCAGATATAGTTTGCAAAATTGCAACTGGCTGGACATCCAAACTTCTTAGGATTTTATACATACTAAGCTCGTACCCTCATTAGAGGCATATAATAAGAGCAACTTAAAAATCATTTTATGTCAACAATTAAAAGCTCACCCAAGAGCACTTTATATATCTGTTATTTATAAAATTCTCAGAAATGATTTTAGCAAAACAAATGTTTCTTTTTAGAATTATTCAAGTGAAGTTAATAGACAAGTATTCACAGAAAAAGATAAAAAAAAAATGTTGTTTACAGTGGGTGACAGAATCCGCATCTTCCCTGTTCTGGCGTGTATACACACAGACATTTTTACATAGATGTTTTTTTCATCCCACATAGACTAGCAATAATATACAAAAAAAGATGAAATGAAATGCTGGAGATGTGGACACCCTCATGCTGACTGGATACATATGGTTGTTGATTGCAAAATAATTTCCCCATTTTGGTTAGACTTTAAATATACTTTGTAAAGCTCTATGGAATGACAACTGTATAATTTCTGACTCCCTTATCCTTTTCAATGTTTCTGAAGTCATTCCTAAAAAAAAACAAATTTTTTACTATGATCTATCCTCTCTATAGCAAGGAAAATTGTAACGAGAAATTGGAAATCCCAATCTACTCCCGTCTTTAAAATTGATTTTATTCGTCTTGTGAAATACATCTGTAAGAATGAGACTGCTACTATAAAAACAAGGGCTAACAACACAACTCATTTAATCGCTTGGATAAAATTGTCTAATCTGTTAGAGAAATATTAAGTGTTCTCTTATGTATATTGCTTTTTTAGTTTTTATGGACATTCTACATAGTTTGCTTTTTCTTGTTACTATACTGTTAGATTATTGTGTTAAAAAATAAATAAATACATTTTGAAAAAAAAAAAGACTGCCACTACCAGCAGTCAGGTACTGCGACCCAATCAGTGTAGCCTAAGACAAAAAGAGAACAGAAAGTCAAATCTGTGTCGGAAAACTCAAAATCAAGAGCAACCACAGAGAAGATGCAGGTGTGACTTTAATCAAACGGGAAGAAGACTCCCAAGGAATTGTACACAGCAAGCTGAATGCTTTCTCCAGTAAATCACAGTCAGTAGCACAGCTGATTTGTTGTAGCTCTTTAACTGGTAGTTAAGCACTTTCACCCAAAGGATATCAGCAGAACTAAACCAAGAAAAGTCTCTTCAGTAGCTATGATTCTTAACCTTCTGTGGTTTACCAAAGTCATTGTGCACGCACTGCCACAACACATATGGATTTGCTTAAAATGGTATTTAAAATGCAATGTTTCACCACGCTCTATCAGAATTACCTTTGGCCAGGACTACTCTGGGGAAGAAGGGCCTACTGCCATTTTTGAGAAGAAGCCTTAGAAAGAGGAGTACACTTTACAACTCTTAAACTTGGGAATATTTAGATTTTCGTCTAGGCTAAGAAAGACACAGAAGACATCGCTGGAGTTTAATAAAGAGAATACTCCTCCAAATTGGCTATTTTTATAAAAGCAAAAAGCTTTCAAGTGGGGTGGGACACTGACATTTGATAACAGCTCTAAAGCCCTTACATGAACTAAAAGTAAAATTTTGAGTCTGCTATCAGTACAGACATCTGATGTACTCTGTAGCAGTGGAAAATTCCTGGTACATTCACATTTCAAAAATAAATTACAGGATGTCACAAGATAAAACAATGGCCACGGCCTATCACTGAAGGAATAAGGAAAGAAAATGTTTTCTCTCAATGGTTCAATTACAAAGAAGAAAACTCATGATGTGTAAGCAGCAGAGTAGAAAAAAAGCAAGTGTGCACGTACACACAGGCATCAAAACAAATGCTCTTTTTCTGAAAGTGGTGGCCTGAGGTCATTTCATAACTCAATAGTTTTTAGAAGGCAAGGAAAACCCTTAGAAAATGGTATGTATTGTAGATGTGGAGAGAACTGACTAGCATCCCAGGACATTTAATCAGCAAAGCAATCCTAATCGTAGCAGCACAAGTCCTAGTCGTTACTGAAGATGAACAGATTTTGAGGTCATTTTACTACTGCTTCTGATAAAATAACACCTCAATCCAATACTAATATGTTAGCATAATCAGTACTTTTAACAGCTAATATGAACCGACTTGTAAGATGCAAACTGAGACAGACACACATGGTTTCTTGACTGAACTAAACAGTAAATCAAGAATGTTTCAGTCTCTATGTACTTCGAAATCATCAATTATTACATTGTTTATAAAAATGCTATGTTAACAGAGTAGTAAAAAACTTTTTACATTTGGATTATAGCACGTAATTCACTGTCTAATATTGTTAAGCAGATGATTTAATGCCATATATAGACAGAAATGTGACAAACTGAATCGAGAGGAAAATAATATTGCATGCTACCCACAAATCTTGTGAAATGTAACATTCTGAATGCATTTAAGGATTTCTGTCTTGTACTTGAATGCCATCTCATACTTTACAGAATTTGTACTTGGCAATTATTTCATATTTTCTGTCTCTTACTATACATTTTAAGTACTACTGTTAAAGTTCAGCTTTATTGCACACCCACATTTAATTGCTTGTACTAATTCTAAATGAATTTCTTACAGCATTATTGTTTTCTAATATCATTCTGGGTTTTTACATATACTTTGTACTATTCAGCACTGTTAATGGGTTACTGCTAGGACTACATTTATTTTATTTTTTGTTCACTGGGGTAGTACAGTAACCATAATCATTTACAGTTACAGCCCTAGTTAAAAAAATTCACAAAAAAAGAAAAAGTGGAACAGAGAGGCTGTGAGTATCAAAAACAGAACAGAAAGTAACAATACAATAACAAAACTGTACAGTAGCAATTAACAGCTATAGCAACAATTATGAAATAAAAGCACATTTTACATGATTAGATTTCATGTTTACATTGTGGTGGAAATGGTGTGGGGTAATGGGACTCAGAGCAGTTTCTGGATATTGAGTTAATAGTTGCTAGTAGCTGAAAGTTTGATTTGGTGTGGTTTCTTCACAGAAAACAAGGAGTGTATCACCACAGACAAGCGATAGATAAAATCTTTAATGAAAAATCCACTGACAACTCAACGACACGACAAGCGTCTTTGGTGTAATGCCTTCTTCAGATCCTGATTATTGGATCCTGAGTGCCTTAATTTTGAAATACTAACTTCCAATCACTAGTCCAAATGTTGGTCAAGTGATTCCATCAAAAAAAAAAACAAAACAGTTAAACATTGTTCCACGATACTTCATAGTTCCGGCTTAAGCCTACACTTTGACCAATAGAGTATTTCCTCTATCACTTCCTGTTCACTATCTTTTAATAGAAACACACTTCTCCACTCTGAGGTGTCTCCCCAATAACGTGCGTGCAAACGCTACACACCTCTTTGCAATCCTATCAGAAAGTAGTTGTATTTTTTCGGGTTCAGGAGACGGCCTCCTATGGCATACTTAATAGTTAATGCTGAAATCAACAGTAACAATTTAACTATTAGTATAGTTCATCAAAGCCATATATTTTTATTATTATCTTCTGAATGGAACATTTGCTCTTTCACTGCAATTCAGAAATTCATGTTCAGAAATGGCTCCAAGCATATCGGCATCTAATATTTTCAGCCGTTCTCCCTTCACATCAAAACCAATGCAAGAAAAATTCTAACATCACTTTTTTGTGCTGTTTGTTTTTGAAAATATATAAAAAGTCATAAGATTAAGAGACAGCTGAAATAATCAGCTGCTAATCGTCTAGCCAATAAAAAGTCTGAAAAAACGGCAGACTTCTATTTTATCCAATGGGAGTTTTACATCCTGTTCGTGTGTCAAGCTAAAGCTCCCAACCAGATATTATGTCTGGTGACAACATCTCTTGGTCTCTACAATTCACAATTGCTTTTCTCCTAAATTTAGGAAGTCTTCAAGACTCTGAATGAAGAAACAGTTGGATTATTCAGCTATCAAACCATCTGATCAATGAAAGATCTTTAAAAGTGGCAGATCTCCATTTCAGCCAATACGAATGGCACTTCCTATACGAGTGTCAGATAGGAACATGCAGCCAAATACTAAGGAAGGAACTTCCACAGACCCAAAAGTCTAACCAGTCTCACATGTAAAGGCATGGAAATAATCATCATGGAATTGATGAATAAGAACAGACAGAACCTCCAAACAATGGCCCCATTTCCATTTATATTCATCAAAGGAAGGTCACGTTTACTTAACCTAGTGTACTTTTCTGAATAAGTCTCCAAAGAAATAGACAAAGATAAAATGGTACAAATGACCTATGTCTACCTGGTCAAGGCTTTTGACACAATCTCCCACTCAGGCATGATAGAAACATTTAAAAAATTGGAATAACCCCCTTCATTACCCACTGAATAGCCAAATGGCTAAAGGACAGCACCAGAAAATCAAAACAGAGAAGGTCTCCACAAAAGACAAAACACCAGTGGAGTCCCCCATATTTTAGTGCTGGTACTGGCCAACTTAAGTCTGCAAATAATCACAAGCTAAGAGCAGTGATCAAATCCCCAAAAGATTCGGCCATCCTACACAAAGGCTTGTCCCAAGCAAATAACGGATGCCAGACTCATGGGCGAAACCTAAATACCAAAAAAAATTATAACTGTCTCCTTGGAAAGTAACCTCCCAGGGAACTACCACACTGACAACACACCCCTAAGAGCTAACAAAGTATTTTTGAATTTGGGAACTTACTTGGACAGTGATCCAACTTTTGACCAGTATGTGTTCACTCAAAGAAAGGGATTGCTTGTATGTCCATAAATGTCACTGTTTCCACTTTATCAGCCTTCATTAAACCAAACAGTGACTATAATATCCCTTTTGTCATGTAGCTATCCCAGCACGTACTCCAACTGTCACACCAACACAGATACCTTATAAAATGGAAACAAGGCTCAAACAACAAGTCCTAAACAGACCACCTCAAAGCCTTATCACTATGTCTCTTGCAGACTGCTAAGAGGTGACCCGAGTCTAGCATACAAGGTGTCCTCGGACCCATTACTGATGGATTTATTTCACATCCACAAGCCAAAGGTTTAGAAGAACTCGATCAAATTACCTAAATCTCTTATGTAAACATTGAATGGTTTGAATGGCTAGGTACATCTCACAGAGGACATCACTGCCCTGGAAAAGACTCCCCATTCACATAAAGTTCATCCTGACTACATTCAGCTCCTCCTTTTGAAATAATGCTTTGAAAGCCACTTTCCCTAGTGACCAGTCACTGAAAACAAACTTCAACATTAGTGACATCAACTTAGGGAAAGTGTGATGTGCCATCCACTGGTTTTAATGGACATGTCAATAAGCACAAACACAGATGCATCCATTAAAGCCTACAGACACACCTCACATTATTCCTTAGCTGACACATCATTGAAGGGTACACTAACTCTGGGTTGTGGTTTAATAAAACATCTCAAATAATGATAACTTACCTTGTAGCTTTGCGTCGCCCTCGAGCATGACTCATCGGGATGGGAATGATGAAGCATACCCCCTTTTAAGGGAGCACTATGCCTCTTTTAGGCAGCTCCATTGGCAGGCATATCAAAAGGAGAAAGGATGGAGCCCAGTGGCAGCAACTGCCTATAAGAGGTCATGGGTGATGCTTTGTGCTTACTGGCTGTACGTCTACTGCTTAGCCAACTGTACAATGCCAGTTTATTTATTTAGTTCATAATGTATCGTGAATCGCTCTGGAGGTGGCCAGGGGGGGGTGGTTATATTATTTATAAATGTAAATATAAAAAACAAAAAAAAAACTACTATATTAAACATGCAACTGGTGCTATAAACTTTCAGGTTTCAGCAGCAATTGCGAGTTGTGCTGGGGGGTGGGGTTAAAGTTGCTGCCTATTTGCCCATGTAATAAGCAGTCAAAAGGCAGTGCTTGTCACTATTTCCTTAGTATCTACTGCATTTAAAAAGGTACTGAAATAACTGATGGCATAGCTTAGGAAAACAAACTCTCCTAGAGAGCAGAAGGATGTTCTGTAAAGCCTGGGGAAGTTCATTTCTGTCATTATTGGATCAGACTATAAGGCTGGCACACCTGGGATATGAACAGCAATCTCAGTGACTAAAATGTGAGACACTGTGACAAGTCAGTTCTGGAGATGTGAAGACGATAATGCTGGTTACGGTCATGTGTTTTGAGCTTGCCCACCAGTTTTATGAATTTAGGAAAAAGTATTTTAGAGTGGGATGATATCAATCAGAAACATGTCCAGAAAATGTGAAAATTTGTTTTCTTGATGTTAGAAGGGAAACTGCATGGCTGGAAAGAAAAAGAAAAAAAATCAAAGGCTGGTTGAGGATCCTAATTATAAAGGGATGGAACGGATATATTGCCTGGTAAAATCATTTAACTTAAATCTGAGAATATGAGAAAGTATAGAAAGGTTTGGCAAGTAGTCGAAGCAAAAACATATAACTTGAAAAATCTGAAACAATATAAAGTTTAAATATGAAGTGAGATGTAAGGTCTATATTGGGGAAATGTAACGGTAAAGCGATAGTGGCTGGCTTTGGGACTTGCAAGCTAATGTGCATTTTGGTACTGCAATCTGTAAAGTGTGATTTTTTACAATGAGTAATAAAACAAGAACATCTTCAAAAATATCTGATGTAAGTACAGCTGAATGATTGTACTTCTGCAATCATTTATTTTTACTTTTTGTTTTACTGTGAAAAAAAAATAAAATTAAAAAAATGATACTGTGAATTTTATACAGAATTATATGGTACTTGTGTATTATTACAAGCATATTCTGAACAGGAGAAATGGGTGTTTTGCAAGTCGTACTCCTGCCAATAACAGTAGTTAAAGTTTCTTAGGAGGAGAAAATAATACTCCTTACTACTACTTTCTACCTGTGTTACCTATAAATATATTCTTTTTCGTTTTTTCTTGAGTGTACTCAGGGGGCGGACAATGATGGAACCAAGATTGTCCCAAAAGCCTGACGAGTTTTACTCGTTAACCGCTGGTGGCTGTTTCAACCAGCAACAGTTTTTAAGTCCATGCCATCACTTAAGCACAGTTGTACACTTCAGTACAGAGCACTGCTTGTCATTTCATAAATTTGCTGGTGAAATTTGTCATCCTAAGCATACCGGTCAAGCGTGCATCAGTGTGCATGAAGTGTGGCTGTCCTATTCTTTTGTGTCTGTGTTCGATGTAAAAACAGCATTTTGCAGGCAAAGAATTCAGGACATCTGTCACCGTTGTAGTGACAAATGTGGCAGATTCAAATGTCATATCCTTCATTACATTTATGTTCCTACAAACATTTGATTGTCCCAACTAAGTTTACAACGGCAGTGTTTAAAAATCTGTCTGCGATTTTACTCATTTTTCCCGTGTCGTGTTTTGACTTCCACTGGGATTCTTTAAGAAAGCAGGGCAGAAAATGTGTCCAAACCATATTACATCGTGGTAAAACTACAAGATGCTGCAATCATTCAGAACTGAATCACTTCAGCGAAAAACATTCACAGAATTCACAGAACAGTGACATGGATTACACTTCTATTCACCTACATGAGCTGATTTTGTCTGCTACAATTGGGATTTACAATATTCCGTACAGAGTCAAATCTGGTTTTGATAATATGCAATCACCAATTATACTTTACTGATTTGAATGAATACACAAAAATTCTTCCCAGAGCAGACAGATGGAATAACTATTGCTCTAAAACACATTCTACCATTTAGGTTTATATACTATGTAGTTACAAATATTTCTAGCATAGAACTTGGAAACATAGCTATGATAACAGGGATAATCTTTCTTTGGTGGTTCCAGCTGTTACCTCTTCAAACTGATTTACTAGCTTAGCTTGTATCCTACTTTTATTCAGGGACAAACGGGCACATCCTTGGTCTCTGGGCAGAGGCGATTGTGAGAGGACAGGAGAACATTCTGCAGCTTAGCAGTTTCAGTCACTGGTGCACTTTTTGTCAGTTAGAGTGAAGGGAAGGCAAGCATCTTGACAGCTATACTTTCTAGAATCCCGCAGCAGCACAGTAGCCAAGGATTCACTTGGTTGACAATTTTAACTGGAACTCCAAGTGGTTATTTAATTGTCATATTCTCCCCCCGGGCAGCCACGGTGGTGCAGTGGTTAGCGTTGCCGCCTCACAGCAAGAGGTTCTCCGGTTCGATTCTCGGCTAGGGTGCCTTCTGTGCAGAGTCTGCATGTCCTTCCTGTGGTCACGTGGGTTTCCTCCCACATCCCAAAGACATGATGTAGGTGGATCAGACACTCTAAATTAGCCATAGGTGTGAGTGTGTGCATGCCTTCTGTGGAAGATTGGGCACCAGGCTGGCAACTCGACACTGTAAAACTCCACTGCCAATCATGAGTGGACAGGTGATCCGTGTAAATCGGGAAAAAGCTGAAAAAAGAAGAAGATTCTTCCCCCCACCCCCACCTTTTTTTCTCTGCTGTCGTTCCCTATGTCGATCCTCTCTGTTTTACAGGTTCTGCAATGGTCCAGTCAATTAAGGAGAGATGGCTTCATCTGTCACAGGAGGCTCAAGGCTTCCTACTTGATTTAGAAATAGTAGGGACAGCTGAGTGGGGCGAGAACTCCAAGGAGAGACAGGTAATGAATATGGAAGAGGTTTCAGCTGAAGGACCAGCTCCGTCAAAGAAGGCTCGAAAGAAAGCCTACGGAGATTCTTCCAGCCAAAGGGTCACCTCTGTCTGCCTGTCCTCAGTATCATCAGAGGCACAAGTAAAGTCTCTGTTGGGTTAACAGGGTCTATCATTAATGGTAGGGGCCAGCTGTCCGAGGATTGTTTAGAGGAGTTTATAAATTCTTTGCTAGAATACAGGAGGGTTAGGCTATTTGACTTGGCCCTAGAAAGAAAATTTGGTGCCGGGAGGTAGGTTCAGATGGTGGACAAGTTGCCCACCCATCTTTACACAGCTTGCATGTTCAGTCCGATGAGGCCAGTGGTTCACAGAGGGAGGTCCAACCTCATCTGGATTATTATGTTCTCCAATTCTTGTCTGCCATGGCTACTCTCAGCATTTCAGGTTCCAATTCCCAGGGTCTCATCACATGTGCCCACCAAGGTCAAAGACAAGATTATTCAAGGGGAGTTTGTAGAGATCTTCGACTTGGTAGACACCGAGAGAAATAAGCGCATCTTAGATGCCGACAACATGTCTAACAAGGACTTGATGGCAGCTTTCGCGGCCATCAGAAGAAGGCATCACCCAGGACACTGGGAAGGAACTAAGCCACTTGGTCATTGAGTTTTGTAGTATTTATGGGGGTGATCATCAAGAAGGACGCAGTCAGGCCCTGCCTTTATTAGCCTACTTTGTGGCCATAACGGAAGCCCACCATGTGAAAGGGTGTTCTGGATGGCTGAATTATAATCAGCATTTTAGGAAACTGAAAGCTCTTGATAGGTCCCTCAAGTGGGAGTTGAGACATCCTGATATGTAGCTCAGTGCCAAGATGGGTAAGCAGTCTGCCACCAGGATTGATGGAGAAGGTGGTAATACAAAGGAAACAAAGTTTTGCTGGACCTTCAACCACTACAAAAGCATTTGGCCTGCTTGCAAATATAGCCACCTGTGTTCGGGATGTGGGAAAGGTCACCCTACCTCCAGGTGCTAGGGGTTAGTTGCCAGGGACAGGCTTGTTTTTCTTTCTTAGGCATAAAGGGAGATGGGGGGGGCATACCTCTATTTGGGCTAAGCGACCTTTTCATGGCCATGGGGGGGGGCTTTAGCAGGTGACTTGAGCATATGACAGGAGGCTCATTCCTCCATTTGCCTAGATAAATTGACCCATCTAATGCCAGGTGGTTATACAGATGAGAAGGCAGCAGCCACTCTTCTTAAAGGCTCCTCCAAGGGCTTTCCTACCAATTCCACAGCTCCATTAGATTCTAAGTTAGTTAATAACCTGTCACCCATCAAGGATGGACCAATTGCTGCTATGTTGATAGAAAGAGTGATGGATATATGGCTTCTTTTCCACCCCCCTTCCCACAAGGCCTGCTTTTAAAATTTCCCTGACTGGTCTGGTTCCCAACAGGAAGATGAATTCAAGTTGATTATCATCTGTCCCACCCAGGTGTAGGCTCAATCAATGATTTTATTAACAGCGAGATGACCACGGTACATTACTCCTCCTTGGATCAGGCGGCGGAGGTTATATGGGGTATTCTGACCCCCGGCTTTGTAAGATGGATGCACATTCCACTTTCCATCTTCTCCCCGTAAGACAGGAAAATTACCCTCATTTAGGTTTTCAGTTTGATGGTAAATTATTTTTTCACACTGCAATGCCAATGGAGCACTCTGTGGCTTGTGCTACATTCAAACTATTTAGCACAGCTTTACATAGGGGGTGCTTACTGTTGCCAGCACCAAAGTCCACAGTCCACTACTTAGATGATTTTCTGTTAGTGGGAGAGGGCCAAGATGGTTTTAGAGGGCATGTCTATTTTAACTGACTTGTTCTGAGTTAGTGGTACCATTGGTCATTGACAAATCAGAAGGAACAAGCAGAGTCTTGATCTTTCTGGGTTTGGAAGTGGATACCATTGAGAAATAGTTCAAGGTTCCTTCACTCAAACTTCAGCAAATCCTAGTTACTTTGTAGGTTTTTGGGATCCAGCAATGCTTGCACAGGGGAAATCATGCAGCTACACGCGTTGCTAAAATTTGCCTGCAGGGCAGTCTCTCCAGGCAGGACCTTTCTGTGGTCCATTTCTAACTTGTTGAAACGTAACAGGCCCAGACACTACTTTTTGCAGTTGACCAGGCAAGTCAAGGATGACTTTCGGTCACGGTTCACATTTGAGTCAGTTCAATGAAAGTTTCATTTTGGCAGTCTCCTTGGGCTACCTCCACTGACCTGGAGCTCTTCATGGATGCAACAGGGGGAACCGGCATGAAGATTTACTTCCAAGGAAGCTGGTTTGCTGAAAGGTGGACAGTAGGTTGGTCCAAGGAGAAGAGGAGGGACATTACATTTTTGGAAAGGTTTCCAATCTGGGTGGAGGTTTTGGTATGGAAGGACAGGTCACATAACAGGAGGACTGTTTTTTTACTTAATATCCCGGTGGTGTACACCCTCAATAAACATTCCTTCAGGTCTAAGTGGGTCCACTCAGCTAACAGGCTTTTAGTTTTGCTGATTTTGGAGATTAATTTGTTATTCTCTTGTGTTCAAGCCCCTGGTTATCTTAACCCTAAAGCTGACAGTCTCTCCCGTTTTCAGTTTGCCAGGTTTTGCCAGTTGGCCAACCATTCAGATACAAGGGGGACTTCAGTTCCTGTGGGAGTCTGGCTAATTGGGGAGGAATACCAGTATCTCTCTTGGCAAGCTCCTGGGTCATCAACACCAGGAAGGCATATACTTTATCCCTTCAAGTTTCCAAGGCTTTCTACAGGTCTCTGCTCACTGGTCAAAGGACATGGGGTGCAATTTTTATTTTTAGTGGCCAGGTCTGGAGCAGACGACTTGCGTAAAACTCAGCGTGCACCCAGCAGCTTTGGGGTGGCTGAAGCACTTATTGGGCCTCCAGGAAGTGTCTGGCAGCTGGGTGATATGGAGGGTGCTCAAGGTCCTTGAGAATATTTGTGGGCTTTCCCAAAATTCCTGAAAGCCTATTTCGGAAGAAACTCCTTCCCCTTGTAGTTCAAGGTCTTTATAAGAAACTGGGAGATTTTCATACATTTCTTACAATAGCAACTTTATTCACATCCTTGTATGCAGGTGTCTTTTGTACAAATGAACTACTCCTGTACCTTTGCCGGGAAGACCTTTGCCTCCACACTAACTTTATACTGATATGGGTAAAGAAATCTAAGTCAGATTAATCTGGTGAAGGTGGGTGGCTAATGCCTTTTTGTCTTACATCAGGCATTAATTTTTATTTCTGTTGCAGGTCTAATATGCACCGGTTACGGCACATGTATTCAAATTTGGTTTTGTTTAGTTGACAATGCCGAAACTTTATCTGAAAGGTGCTAGAAGATCCGGCGCTATTGAGAGCCAGGCATTTCATCAATCACAGAGGAAAGCAGGCTGCTAGTCAAACTGGCTTCCATCAGCACAGACATTTTGATAGACTGGATCCTGTTTTTTATGATTCGGGCAATGTTTACTTAAATAACATGGGCTTTGATTTGTACATTTTAGATATTGTTTTTGCTATTAAAAAAGTGTTTTCAAGACTTAACTTGGTTCCCCTCCATGACCCAGATTCTCCCTGTCGAGGCCAGCTGGTGGGGGTGGGGGGGGCAGCATGGCGCATGCTAGGTTGGAGATGGCTTTATGGCTTCACCCCCTCCTTGTTTTCCTCCTACTACTCCTATTCAGTGGCCTTGGCTCTCCTCAAGTTGGACCCAGATTTAAACAGGGGCAACATCAAGGGGTATGTGGCTTGCAAGGATGAGTTAAAATGGGTTTGGCACCAGGTCAGAGGTAGCTTGGGATATGCAACTGGTTTCTGTAATGGCAGCCAGAACAGGATGGGTCACACCAACCAGCTTGAGTTAATGTTTCAATAGTTATTGGTTTATATGTTGCATCTGAATTATTGTGGCATTATTAATGGTTGTCAATGGCGGTTACTTAAAAGACCTCAAAGTCAATGTGGTGTGGTTTTTGACTCTGCTCAGTGGACAAAAGGAATAAGAGTATGTCATAGCACTTAACTTCGTGTCTCAAGGTACCTAAGAAACTGAGAAATCACTTGAAGTAATTCCTGTGTGGGAACATCTATTATCACAGGTGCAGTTTGGGTCAGAAACATACCTCCCAACTGTCCCAAATTACTCGTTTAATGAGTTTTTGGGTCCAAATAAAGGGGTGCCACGATTCCTGATTGGCACCCCTACAATTCCGATTTTTTCTTGATATTTTTTATTTTTTTGCGCTTTTTTGCTTTCTGCGCTTTAGCTGATGTCATCACGTGCGCGATAACGTCAGCTTGCCAGGGCTACCAGCCTGTCCAAATTCAGCTCACAGAGCACGTATTTCCGGTTGGTTCAAATGCTTTGTGAGCGGGAATGAACCAGCCGGAAAGGATTTATTTAGAAGGCTCGAACAGATGTTTTGCTGCTCGGCTTGCTATTTATGGCAAGGATACATATATTTAGAAGGCTGGGAACGGATGGCTCGGGCTTGCTGCTTGCTATTGGATTTGGTTAGAAGGCTGGGAACGGATGGCAGGGGCTTGCTGCTCGCTATTGGATTGGGAATGGATGGCTCAAAGCATTTATCATCAAGTAAGCTGAAACGGTATGTGTGTGGTGGTGCTGCTGCTTCTGTACAGGTTTTTAACATTTGACTTTTAGGAGATACTGGCTGCTTAATGACACAAACTGTTTGACTCCTACATTTTAACTCTCAATTAAAAAGCTGAAGCAGAATAGAAGTAGCAATTTAGTGAAATTATTAGTGTGTTCACGCTACATAATTTAAAACATATCAAACTGATGAGTCGCAGTGTGTGTAAAACAAAATAATTTATGAAGTACAGAGCTGTCAATGTATGGTTTATTTCAGAAGGCTAGGCAGATAGCTTTTGTTTCATACCAGGTTTGCACAAGATAAAAAATATGCCTCCTTAAACCCTAATGTTGTGTTGAAGACTTATTAAAATGAATTATTTTGCATCTTTTTATGAATAAATGGTCTTGCCAAATATCATTCCTATCTATAATTTTCAAGTTTAGACTGGTGCTGAAAACCTTTGGATCTTGTTCACAAATATTTCCATGCACCCAAGAAATCACAACTTCTATGTTGTCTTAAATCTCAACGTTGGATTGCATGTATTTTTTTTTCATATATATGAGTAGGGCAGGCTGGAAGAAAGGGATACATCTTTTTAAATTCTGTTTTCTTATTTTTGTTTTGCTTGGTGCTTTGTTTTCTTTCTGAAGGCCCCTAGGTCTTAAAATAATTCAGCAATTCCTTCTCTAACTCAGTATGTTATACCACCTGTTAGACTGACAGACAGACAGACACACACACACACACACACACACACACACACACACACACACACACACACACACACACACACACTTGTTAAAGATGTTGGGACTGATAATATGAATAATATGGTAGATGGCTACAGCGGGACTCTGGTGCTATATTTTGGTTCTGTTGTGTTTGAAAGTTGGTATCCACAATTCCAGTGGAGTAGGCATGGTTGTGTAATTATTATGCAAATTTTATGTTAATCAGCGTACAGATTTGTACCTCTTTTTCATGGGCATTGTCCAGATTTTGGATGTTTCCAGGTTGAGAGGTATGGTCAGAAATCATGACGAATAAAAAAGACTAAGGCCTGCACACAAGAAAATACAAGAACATCTTTGCAGAAAAAAAAATTAGAAACAAACTTCTGAATTGGCATCACAAATACTAATTATTTGGTTTTACCACATTCAGCTGTTTTCTTTTTCTTCTGATCTTCCTCAAGCTAATCCATGAACCACAAAAGTGTACCGGTTAACAAGACTACATACATTTAAGCAATAGCATACAAAAACTGAATACCACAGTTAATTCTGCACATTCTGCAGAACAATGCGACAGCAGCTAACAGATCATATCACATCATCCTTCTAACTGAAAACAGAGAAATTCATATTAACATGGCACCTTATGGAATACTGTATTAGCAACTGGAAAGATAAATCTGATGTACGAAGATGTAGCCAAGTGTGGTTAATGTTGCAAAAACAGGAAGCACAGTGTACTCATCACATTAACAAGCATAGTACAAGTGAGTGACAGTTAAAGCATTACAAATGTAGCCCATTTTGCATTGCTTGAATCAAACATGTTTTGATTACAGGCCTTGGGCCTCAACATTTTTAGCTAGCAGGCTAAAGCAGAGCACTGCATAACATTTTACTCAGTAATTAAACATTAACTCCCTCAAAAAATGAACCCTGTCTTAACTAGTCTTAATATTCTCGTGCTTTGTTGTCACACACAAATATTTCCCTTAAGAACAGTTTCAAAGCAAAACACGAAGTAGACTAGTAAAAACACTCTAAAAAGGTATGACCACAGGATAGGCTGGATTATAAAGTGATCTGAAAAGTGACAGACAGACATTTAACTGTTTTATTTGGCTAGCTAGACATTTATATTGTATTTTGTTACCGGGATAGTCTGACTGCATGTTAACCCTTTTTCAGAGGAGGTCCGGGAGGAAAAGCCCCATATTACAATCATACTTTACATTCAAACAATAATACATATAAAAAACAAAAAAATAAATAAAACAAAACTATAAAGAGATTTTCAATAAAATTAGAAAAAAAATATATAAAAAAAGGGCAGATTGCAATAATAGATCAAGTCTCACACAGGTTGTAAATACAAAATAATTCACACTTAGTACAACATAATAGAGCAGTACAATAATAAGAAAAAGCTATATTAGATAGGCGCAAGTCAGTATATATTAATAAGTTAATGATAGCTTATCTGGTTTAAAAAAAGCAGAGGGAGTGTTAAAAGGTAGTATTTGATTAAATAGTGACAATTAAAAGAAAAATTAATAACCATTAATGGATAGAAAGAAGAAGGAGAGGCCTTAGGTCAAGTGGTGCCCTAGGCAAAAGGGCTCCACAGCCCTGTTTTAGCCCAATTAATACTTACTATATTCTACTAAACTGCTACTGCCCTGTTTTCGGCTTCCTCACCCTACCCCCAATTCCCACCCTCCACTACTCCTACTTTTATTTCAACCACTCCACACCCACTCAAAATAACCATCCAGTCAAAGCCTTCCCCCTCTTTATCCCTCCTTTCACCCACAGTAATTAATATGGGAGGATTTGTAGTTGGAGAGAAGAGCTGTGGGGTGAGAGGGGTTAGTGAAAGAGTGATGTATTTGAACTACCTTTTTCTAACCATGCTTTCCTTATTGTTCCTAATACTATGAACCCCCATCTCCATCCTACTACTCCTAACAACTTTACACCATGCCAGCTCCTATACGTCCAATCAGCTTCCATTCTCTACTCCTTACCATACTCCACACAAAACCATCTCCTCCCTCACACAAATAATCATTTCTTTTCCATCTCCTCCTGTTTTAGCTCAACCCTCTGCACCTTTTTAATCCTAAAATTATTTCCACTACTGCTACGATACTTACTCTTAAGTACTAGACCATCCAGAACACCTTAAATCCAAACCAAAACACACTAAAATAACTTAATTCAATAACCTCGTCTTAGCTGGAGACATTCACCCCAACCACGGACCTAACCCACGCACAAACAATTACCCTCCCCCTTCCTCTAACCTTTCATCCCCCGACAATACTCTCACACTCAGTCTCAACAACAAAGCACATCAGTTTCAAGCATGGCTAAGTTATAATCAACCTGACATTGTAGCCATCTCTGAAACTTGGCCACATCTCTGACTCTGAAATCCTACTCTCTGGATTTCACCCTCTTAGATGCGACACCCAAAGAAAAAAGGCAGAGGTGTTGCATTAAATGTATTCCAACTACTTACCCTAAATTCCCCTACCAAACCCCATTCCTAAATTCGCCAATGCAGAACTAACAGTTGGTCTAGTAAAAATGAATAATCATAAAAGCCACTGTATCATCGCCCTGTATATCCCACCTGGACATAATGTTTCAACCCTTGAAGACATATTCCAATGGGCCTCAGTTGAAATTAACCTTGAAACTTGCAGACTAGGCAATGTAAACATTGACTGGAATAAAATCCATACCCTCCCTGTCCATAACCTCTAACTTTACTCAAGTAACCCACTCCATCACCAGACCCAATAAAACAAATCCCGCAGTCCACTCGACTGGATCTTAGTCACCCATCCAAATAAAATTACCAACTCTGGCATCATCCCTGACTCTATGAGTGACCACCTTCCAGCTTTCATTTACTGAGTAACCACCTCCCATCCACACCAACATCAATATATTCAGACCCTCAAGCTTAGTAAATTTGACCTCAAAACCTTCTCCAACTATCTCAAACAAATGAATTGGAACATTTTAAAAACATCTCCACTCTATAAAGCCATAGACTACTTTAATTCTACTTTCCTAGATGCTCTAAATTCCCTAGCTCCATCAAGGAAAAAAAAGAATAAAAACTAAGTGCCCCTTGGCTAAGCAAAGAAACAAGCAAATTATGCATCAAAGAGACAAATCCTGGAAGCTTTACCAAAAGAATAAACTTCTCAAAACCCTTCAATATACACATCTCCGTAACTTTGCAAATAAACAAATCTTTAAAGACAAAAAAGTTCTACTACACTAAGCTCCAGTCCAGCCATCCCCAAAACCCTAGGCTATTTTGCAACTCCAGAAAATATAAAAAGAGCAACCAGCAAAATACAAATGACTGAATAAAAGTAAAAAATAAAACTGGCTAGGCAGAGAGTAAAAGCCAAAATATTTAATAAAAAAATACTTAAAATGTTGACAAAAATACTAGTAAAACAGGATGAGCGTTTTCATACTCAAAGGTACTTCGTCAGATTCATTCTTACATCAATTAACACTGTACTTATATAACTCAGTGTTTGAGGTTACGCAATTTTAACAATGGCTTAATTGGGATGATTTCATTTAACCCCTTGCCTGCATCAGCCCTTAACAAATGCACCTATTTTATTTCTCTGCATTCAGTTCTTGTTTTTTATGTCACAACCTCTCAGATTAAGTGTGTATATTTCTAGCACCAAAAACTTGAACCAGTGTTCACAACTTGTTGACAAGACATGTTTGGACAGTGCATTCCTATCATCCTTTCTACTGACAGCATACACATGTTCTCTTATATGGTCTCTCAAGCAGCGTTAAGTCTTTCCCACATAGAAACTTTTGCAGATAACACAAGAAGCACAACAAACATTTTTGGTACTACAATCTGCATAAAACCGCATATTAAATGTCTGTCCTGTTTCTGGATGTACAAAATGATCATCCTTATCAATATATCTACAGACATTACAGTGATGACAGGGAAAGGTCCCTACTCTCTGACTAACTCTCCCCTCCTCACGATCAGACAGGGGTTTATAACACAGCATTTTCTTTAATGATGGGCAATTTTTGAAACAAAAGGAGGGGGTTTCACCCAGCAGTCTTACAACTGTCATCTGAAGCCAAAATCTTCCAGTGTTTCTTGACAATTTCACAGACAGACCCTGAATCCCTTGAATATGTAAGGTTCATACATGCAGGTTAAATAGAGCTACGGGTAACAGGGACAAGATCCTCACTTAAGCCACTAAAGTATGGTCTAGTGCGCGTGTCCCTTAGCATAGCTGCATCATTCTGTGCAGTTGTTATATCTAGGTCACTGTACCCTCTTTTTCATTACATTTGAGGCAAGTGTGTCAAAGGAGTCATACATGTCACTGTCTCTTGTACTTGCCTGGCTGTCCTAAAAAACTGACCTTTGAGGACATTCTGTTTAACATGTTTTGGATGCATACTGCATGAGTGTACTGTGTTATTAGTCTTACAGGGCTTAACGTATTGTCTCGTATGTATACCATCTAGTGTCTTAATCACTAACATCTAGAAAAGGGATAGATTCTGTGGACCATTCACAAGTAAATCTGAGAAAGTTGGTTGTGTTATTTAAATAGGACACAAACTGGTCAAGGCTTTCTAATGTGTCTCCCCATACAAGGAAGAGGTCATCCACATAACGACCACAATAGGAGTAGAGATTCCTTGAACCTGTCGTTGTCAGAAAGAACATTCTGCATCTCCCATTCGGCTAATACCATACTGGCATAGCTGCTGGCACAACCTTGCCCATAGCTACCCCTGTTTTTGTAAATAGTGTTCATTCTCAAAAATAAACGTGTTCTAAAATCAGCTCCAATAGTGTGCAAACAAAGTACACCTTATCACTACTGAAGGTGGAACTCTTCCCTAAATGCATCTGAACATAGTCAATGCCTGCATCATCAGGAATGCAGGTAAACAATGAAGCAACATCCAACGTGACCAATAAGGCCTCTTCTCTAAACCCTGTGGCAGACCAGTTGCTCAATTTACTCAGGAAATCCCTGGTGTCTTTAAGGATATTCCATATCCCACTGACCACTGGACGAAGTTGTTTCTCTATGAAAATGGATAGCGGCTCAGTGGCCCATCCCCTACCAGGGCCACATAGGTGGAAGCAGTCTATTCTTATGTACTTTAGGAAAGTCCAGAAATTTTAGGTACTATTGCATACTCAACCAGGAAATACCCATACAACTTTCTGTCCATCACACCATCCATAAGTAAACTCTCCACTCTCTCAAATATTCTATTGGTTAACCTTGTACCTTCTCCAATATTCAACTTAACATAAGTGATCGGATCACCCAGCATTAGAAGCATGGCATTTAAATATTCCGAGACATCCAAAATGACTATACCACCCCCTTTATCAGCTGGGCGAAAACAGATTTCTTGACTTTTTTTAACCAAGTCAGGCACGGACGAGAACTCGTCTTGACTCGAGTTGTTACAACTTCTTCTACCTATCCTATTCCTATTAGAGGAGTTAGAAAAATAACCACAGATGTCATCAGTGCACAATTTACGGAAGGCTTCAACTAATGGTGAGTTTACCGGTGTAAAAACACTAGGTTTTCTAAAACACACTAGACTATACTTTGGTGGCTTAAATGAGGATCTTGTCCCAGTTACCAGTAGCTCTACTGGAACTGTATGTATGAACCTTACATATTCCAGGGATTCAGAGTCAGTCTGTGAAACTGTCAAGAAACACTGGAAGATTTTGGCTTCAGATGACAATTGTAAGAGACTGCTGGGTGAAACCCCCTCTATTTGTTTCAAAAATCGCCCATCATTAAAGAAAATGCTGTGTTATAAACCCCTGTCTGATCGTGAGGAGGGGACAGTTAGTCAGAGAGTAGGGACCTTTCCCTGTAGTCACTGTAATGTCTGCAGATATATTGATAAGGATGATCATGTTGTACATCCAGAAACAGGACAGACATTTAATATGCGGTTTTATGCAGATTGTAGTACCAAAAATGTTTATTGTGCTTCTTGTGTTACCTGCAAAAGTTTCTATGTGGGAAAGACTAACCGCTGCTTGAGAGACCACATAAGGGAACATGTGTATGCTTTCAATAGAAAGGATGATAGGAAGGCACGGACATGTCTTGTCAACAAGTTGTGAACACTGGTTCAAGTTTTTGGTGTTAGAAATATTACACACTTGATAGGAGAGAAGGTGACAAAAATAAGAACTGAATGCACAGAAATAAAATGGATGCATTTAAGGGCTGATGCAGGCAAAGGGTTAAACGAAATCATCCCCATTAAGCCATTGTTAAAATCACGTGACCTCAAACACTGAGTTATACAAAAGTGCAATGTTAATTGATGTAAGAATGGATCTGACAAAGTACCTTTGAGTATGAAAGCACTCATCCTGTTTGTTTTACTAGTATTTTTGTGAACATTTTAAGTATTTTTTATTAAATATTTTGGCTTTTACTCCCTGCCTAGCCAGTTTTATTTTTACTTTTATTTTGGAACTCCATAAACTCACTCTTCAACCCAGGCTCCAAACATAACCCCTGTCCAGACCCAAGTAAATCTGACCTCAAATTAGCCTCACTATTAAACTCTTTCTTTAAAGTCAATATCTGACCTAATGAAAACTTTTCCCAACAACGACCCATCTCTCCTACACTCCACCTCATCTAAGTCCTCAAATAATTTCACCCTATGTTTGAGCTTAAACCTGTCTCCACTAACTACATAAAAAAAAGACTTCTATCCAAACTTATAATGCACCTGGCAATAACCCCTCTTCCTTTCTCAAGTCTGCTGCCAATGATGTAGCTCTCCCAATTAATATCTTAATTAACAGATGCATAAAGGAATCCTATGCCCCTAAACTCTGGCATTCCTCTTTTATTCTTCCTCTCAACAAGGGAGGCAAAAACACTAACATTTCAAACTTCCGCCCTATAGCTCTTCTCTCTTCAATCTCCAAAATCTTAGAAAAATGCATCCACCTCCAACTTATGCCTTTTTTGACAAAAACAAACTTCTTACCCCTATCCAATATGGCTTCTGACCAGGACATAGCACCATTAACAGCTCTACTCTCATTCTTAGAGACGGTCAATCAAACCAAAGATTCTGGGAACTTAGTATCCACAGCGCTCCTAGATCTCTTTAAAGCATTTGATACTGTTTCCCATAAACACCTTCTAAGTCTCCACTCAAATCTAAATCTCTCCCAAAACACTCTTTCCTGGTTCTCAAGCTGTCTGTCAGATAGATCTCAAGCTGTGAAATGGAAAACAGGCACCTCATCTTTCTTACCCACCCCTACCGGAGTACCACTGGGTCCATCCTCGAACCAATGCTGTTTAATATCTATCAATAACTTTTACTCTGCTATTCCTAATGCCAAAAAGTCACCCAATATGCAAATGACTGTACACTTGTCTGCCCTGCCTTTAACCTCCCTAACATCTAACAAAAACTCAAGACTACATTCTCAACTATTGAGATCTGGATGCACTAAAATCACCTTTCTCTCATTGCTAACACATCTAAAGTACTACTATTCACACCCACAAGATCTTTCTCTTTTGATAAAAATTCCTTCTAAGTCCTTAGCCAAAGCAACTCTCCGATCGAAGTTGCTCCCTTTGACAGACTACTCGGTGTAACTATAGGCAAACCTCAAGTTCGACATCCATATTCAGCAAAATATAAAGAAGACCTACCAAAAGCTAGGTATGCTATACAGGAACAACCACTTCCTCTATGCTTCTACCAGGCATACTCTGGCCTCCTCTTACCTCCTTCCCTCTCTTCTGTACGGCGTCCTGCTACTAACTAACCTATCCTCTTCCATCACTTCCAAACTTCAAAGATGTTATAACAAAATGTCTAAAGTTTGCCACCAAAGCCAAGCATTCCATTCATCACTGTGTTACTCTCCAATCCCTTAACTGGTTAGAATTCACAAATTACCTCAACTTCCTCCAGCTCACTACAGCACATAGACCAATATTTAATCCAACCAAATGCCCTGCTCTAACCAACATCCTTACCCCAAATAGAACTCTCAGATCTGAACACCAAACCTTAAATTACTGTCCACAAACCTAAATGTCCTGGACAACTTCGCCTTAGGTAAGAAATGGAACTCTCTCCCTTCCACACTAAGGACTATGTCAAACACAAACAGCTTCAAAACTCAGCTTTACAGCTACCTCTCCTCCGAATGGAAATGTAACTGCATTCTCCCTACCTAGAACTCTTTAACAAAAGCCCTTGTGAGGGTATCATCCTAAGTTCTTAAAGCACCTTATAGCTGGCTATAACCTTCTATAGCTAATTCCCATACGAACTCTCTCACTCTGTAAATATTGTAAATAAATTTTGATTTTAACTGTGTGAATGTTAAAATGTATCTGCAAGATATCTTTCCACTACGGGCAATATTGCTCACACTTTGTATTATTTGATATGCATTTATACTTGTACTTTTATTTTTATTGGACTGCTATCTTTACTATAATCTGTTTCATGGAGCTTTTCTCCCAGGGCCTCCACTGAAAATGGGCTCTCTGGGCCCAGTGGACTTCCCCGGTAATCAAACTGGAAATAAATAAAATAAATAAAGTATCTGTCTGACATGTGTCTTCAATGTAAGGACTCTGTTGTGGGGCAGAAAAGCTACAGAATTATCTATGTCTAAATAAGCCCATATGAACTCCAAAGACTTGGACTGGTTGAAGTTGTGATTTTTCCATACTGATAGTAATTTCCAGTGAGTGAGATGGTTGAAGTAAATAATCTTTGGCCTTTAGAAGCAGATGCGTGGTAGATGCAGTGAGGAGCCAGTCGTCCAAGTACAGAAACACTCTGAATCAGAGCAGTCTCAGCTGAGCTGCTACTGCTGGCATGCATTTTGTGAACAACCTGGGGGCTGTGGCGAGACCAAAGGACTACACTCTGAACTGATAATGACCAGCTCCCAGCCGGAAGCGTAGATGCCTTTGAGAGTGCCTGGCCATTTTGATGTGATGGTATGCATCTTGAAGATCAGTTGAGGTCATCCAATCATCCTTCTGTAAGAAAGTTAGAATAGACTTAACCATGACCTTGACTATCTGGAATTTGGAATTCTGTACAAACTGATTTAGATAATCGATATCCAATATAGGTCTCAGATCTCTTTTCCTCTTTAGCACTAAAAACGACCTTGAGTAAATTCTGGATCCTGTTTAGTCTGGGGAGGACCTCTTGGGCAACTCTTTTTGTTAAGCAACTTTTGGATCTCTTGAGCTGTTAGCTCCCTCTTTTGTATGGGAGTTTGTAAAAAGGGAATGAATGAAATATCCTCTGGATATGATCCTTTGTACCAAAGTGTCTTTTGTGATGGCTACCAAGTCTTTATGGTGCAAGGATAAGTGCCCCAACCCCCCCCCCACCAACAACCTCCAGAGAGAGCAAATTAGGCAACCTTTTGGGAGCACTAGAAGGATCTGTGAGAGAAGGAATCTCGAGATCCTTGGTTCTGTGGACCCCCCCATCACGTGGGTGATGTCTACCACTGTAGTTCTTTCCCCCTCTGCCACTAGGGTAAAAATCCATGCGCAATTCCTGAAAAGGACCTTGAAATTTTCAAAACCACATCTTCTTCCCACCATGCTGATTCCTACAGAAAGGTATCTGCAGGGTAAAAAAGTAACTTCAACAGCAGACAAGATCTTTCTCCTGTAGAGAAAAGGATGGAGAGCGTCTTTAATGTTTGGCCCAAACAAAGACCCATCAAAAGAAGCATTAACAAATGATGCCTTGAAGGGCTCAGCAAAATCACACAACCGGATCCAGGCATGTCTCCTTTTAGCTATGCCTGAACTGGCCATCCTAGAGATGCCTTCGGCCGCATGCAAGATTAACCTTATGGAAACATTTGTTACAGAATGTAGGGTGGCCAGTCATGAGTGAAAGACTTCTGTTCTTCTGTGGACATGGACCTTGGTGCAATATTAGAGAGTTCCTTTACCAAGTCCCTCTGTAATTTGGTGAAATGTGCCAGGTAGTTCAGAGATCATACGGCAAATGTCGCTGACCCATACACACTCTTCCCAAACCTGTCCATTGCCCTAGACACTCTGTTAAGGAGATGAGCAGTGGAGCTTTCTTCAGCCAGCAACTTTTTGGTGGCTGCCGCAACAACCATGGCATCTACAGGACAGGAATCCCTCAACTCTAATATTGTCCATCAGCAGGAGTGCTCAAAAGTGTATCTGGGTGTTTGGGGATTGGTTCCATGGAGTCTGGTTCCTTCCACGCTATGTGGAAGACAAAGTCTATACATCCAAGGGGGGGGGGGTAACCCAAGAAGTAGATGATACAGACCTAAAGGCTTCAAAGAACACAGATTCCTCCTGGGAAAGGGCTTGGGAAGACCAACCACCTTTCTGGTGAAGAATCTCTAGGATGTGACCAAACAAGGAATCATCAGGTGGAGATCTGGGGGAATCCTTTCCCTTCATCAAAATCAGCATCTTCCATGAGAGACAGCGTCTTCCATGAGAGATTCCTGTGGGGAATCTGCCTCTTTTTGCATGACCTCTTGTGAGGGACCTCCTCAGTGGGGTATTCTGAAGAGGTATCAGAAGAGGCAGGGAGTTCCTGGGTAGGAATTGGCTGGAAGCTCATATGGGATGGCTGTCCCCGAGGGGTAGGATGAACAGACTCAGGCACAGAATCCGAAGGGGAAACAAAAAAAGTCAGATTTGATTGTGGAAGAGTCAAGACTATTCTCAGGTGAGAGAAAACCCTCTCCATTACTTCGAAGACAGTAGGGTCAGAAGAAGCAGAAGACAATCCGCTCAAAGCCGAAGCTCTCAGAGCAGACAATCCTGGGTCATCCCTGACCCTCCATTCCAAAGGAGGAGTCTGAGCCAGGCTGTCTAGTGCCAAATCCCAAACGGAAAGCAATGGCTCTGAAAGCTTCAGAGTCCAAGTTAACCCCTCAGATCAGACACTGATGCTTCGGTTCCTAGACCCACTGCTCTCTGAGGGGGTAGGAGCCAAACTGGTCAGGGACATTGCTGAGGTTGAAAGCAAAGGAATCTTCAAATCCAATTACTTTACTTGCAGGAATCTCTGATTAGAGGGCTCCAAAACAAAAGGCCAGATCAGAGAAGGAGCAACAACATGCTGAAAGGATGGTTTATGGCTCACAGATCCGATGGGAGACTGAGCTGGCAAGACTCCATCTAGATTTGTGTTCTCTGGAACTTTCTCATCATCCTATCCACCTCCACCTCGGACAGAGTTCAGAATGACCTAATGGAGGAGGACATAGACGGTGGCCTAGAGGTCTTTTCTGGGCGTCTCCTACAGAAAGGAAGACCTCAATCTGGTTGACACTGGTTCAGGAGAAAACCTCGGACTATGGAGCTTCTTGGGTCTCCGATAACACAACAGCCTTTGTGAGGAGATTACAGCCTTGGACGTAGAGGTAGCTGAAGAAGGAGCAGATGCAGTTAGTCCTTTCAGAACAAGTTTATTTCACCTGTCACTAATGGCCCTAGAGTTAAAGGCCACATAGATGGAACAGGGACTGCCCAAATGTGACAGGCCTAAGCAATAAACACACATTGTGTAGGCATCAGAGTAGGGAATCTTATGCCCACAGAAGTGCACTTCTTAAAACCAGTTAGCCTGTTGGGCATAAGGGAAGAAAAAAGGTCACACAACAGTAATAATGGAATACCTCCAAGTGAGGTAAAGTAGTACCAACTATGGTAGAAAAGAGACTAAGACAAAAACTTTGTACATGAGTAAGGGAGATGCCATAAAATAGAAGAAAAACTAACAGACTAAAAAGGACTAATAAGGAAGAAACATTTGCTAAACATGCTGATCAATGCATACACAAAACCCTTAACACCTCGAGAGATTGCAAACCTGTCCGAACCTGAAGAGTGGCAAAATAGATCTGAGGTGTTTCAGTGGTCAGGGGCATTATGGGTTAAGTTCAAGAGTCAGATCCTAGAATCTATAGAAGATGGGCAAGTTGGATCCCAGGGTCAGATTCTATCCCATATGTTGGGGAATGAATGAAAATGACAGCATCAGATACAAGGTTCAATGTCCTGACCAGAATAACCTGTAAGCCACACAGACAGACTGGCAGAAGACAGAAAGACAGCCTCTCCAAATAGATCAGTTGCCATGACCAATTAAAAAAAAAATCCTTTCCATTAAATGATTTTCAAGAAACTACAGTGCATTTTTACAGGCAAGCAAACCTAGCATGCTAATCCCCTTTCTTCTCTTAGTGGAATCCAATTTTCCATCAGTACCCATCTTGAATGTTGAAAACAAAGAGCAAGACAGAGGTTTAAACCTTCTAAAGCATTAGATTGTGTTCCTACAACTGAATGGCAGTACCAGCTCAGTGTACATAAACAAGTTAAAGTAAAATAATAAACAAACAGAATCCTTTTCAATAAGATGTGCAAAGCACCGTTTCCCACTTTATCCACTTTTTGGTCCACATAATCATAAGATGTGGCAGTAATACCTACAAACCACAAAAGCAGATAATTGCACTATTAACAGACAACATCATATTTATCAAACTCTAACAGCACTGATTCATAGCTTTTGAGAATCTTAAAAGAAATTTGAACATTCTGAAGGAACAAAGTGTGGCTAAGGCAATACATGTTAGAATGAACTGCTCTCCTACAGAAAAAAGAACTAGGAAAGGATATCTGCTAATGTGGGGAAACATCTTTAAATGCTTAACCATACTAATGATCCCCAAAATAACTGTGCAAGTAAAAGTCAATCAATCAAGTAATGAGGACTATTCTCTCTTTACAGATTTCAGAGAATACAAGCTGTTTAAACATACTGTCACAAACTCTACATCCAGTTTAAAATATTCCTTTACCACCCCATACACGTCATATTAAATTACTCAAATACAAACATACACATATTATATATAAAACATTTGCCTGTTTATTGGATTTATTTTCAGGGAAAGTCTCCCTGGTCACAGGTGCCCTATTTCAGCGGAGGCCCAGGGAAGAAAAATCCCAAAGTAACAATTTAAAGCAATCAATAACTACAATAACTTTTATAATGCAGCTTCAGTAAATACAGAACACAGCAGTATAATAAAATATGTACTGATATTCATAAACATTGAAGGCATGAGATAGATACAGGAATTTTATTCCAAGTTCTAGCTGTGTCACTGGAATAGAGACCGACCCCAGCATCCCATTGTGGTGTGTAGATGGTAAGCAGTTGTTATTCACTTCACCGAAGGGGGTGGTTTGGCAGACAGTATTGGGAATATGGGGCTAATTGCTCAGCAGGCAAATGAGGGTTAAGATAAGCTGGATAGAAAATACGAGGTGACAAAGTTCTTTTAATGGTAAACAGTAGTGGGTATGACAAGGATTTTAGCAAGCAAATCTGTCAACTTTGCTATATATATATATATATATATATATATATATATATATATATATATATATATACACATACATACATACATACATATATATACATATATATATATATATATATATATATATATATATATACACACATATATACACACACACACACACATACATTTTATATACATTATATATTTATACACGCATACAAATATAATGTACAAAATACACACACACACATATATATAATTTTATAAATATAGTACACACTGTACCTTTCCGTTAAACCCCTACCACATCTTTGCTCCGCTGGTGCTGTGTTTTTGTAATATTTAGTCTTGTATGGAGAACTAAGAAATGATTATTGTTAAAATTAACTAAAATAAGCAAAAGGAGGAATAGTTATGTTTGTAACATTAATAATACATTCAAAGCCGTACCTCGGATTCCCACTGCTGTTGCATGTGTGAGCTTCTGTGGTCGTCATTACGTATGTGTGTTTAGCTAAAAAATAATATCCATGTTATATATGTGCATGTGTGCGTTGTAGGGTCAAGTGGCAAGCATATGGCTTTAACTGCAGTAGTGCAAAGAAAATGATAAGGACAGTTTTAACACATTTTGTTATAAAAATAATTTTTAACCATTTCTCCAACTTTTAAAATAACGTAGCAAAAGGTTCAAATCAGGCAATTTTATTTTGTGCCATGCAAAGCAAAACAAGTGTGAAAGAGACTGGGATTTTTATTTGTGGTTGTTAGGAAAGGATGTGTTGTTCAAAATGTTAAGACAATTAAGGGTGTGTTTGTGTCTGTGTGTGTGTGTGTGTGTGTAATATAGAATTTCAGGCAAGGTAACATCTTTACGCTTGCCCATACATTTTAAATATGTACATTACTACTAGTTTTCCCTTAATGTCAAAATCAGGACGACAAAATTGAGTTAACGTTTTGGGGAAGGAGGACAGACATATAATTGAAAAATGTGATCTATAGGATTTTATTTATGTAGGACTAACCCTAGAATTTGTAAAGGCGGGCGTATTTCAGTGCAGTCAAGGAACATTCACCATTACGACGAGGTACTTACATAATGCAGATGTATGGGTATTAACTTACTCCCCCTTTTTTCACACACACACACACACACACACACACACACATATATAAACAATTGTTTTTATCATATGAGCATTGAGACCGTTTTATAAAAATAAGGAATAAAAACTTCAGAAGAACTAGAGTTTTTCACCACATGATTTCATAATTCGTTTTCATAGGTTCATAGATGAGTACTAAGCTAACTGCCCTTGCGAGCCATTTTAAACTTAGCCAATTATCCCTTGTGAGACTCGAACCCTGCACCTTGTGTTTGTAAGGCAAAACACCTTAACCATTAGGCCACCCTCCCAACCCTTAAAGAAGTACACACCTGAACAAGCGTTTAATAAGTTACAGTTGGATTAGAAAATTGTCTGTTTCTGTTTTAAATTAGAGGATTTGTTTGAGGAGACTGCGTAGAGCCGTACCCGTATAAATACCACTGTCACTCCTGGTAGGGTTTTAACGGAAAAAGTACCGTACGCACATATCAATACTCATACATACATACATACACAGAAAAAAAACAAACAGGATAACACACACACAGCAGGACAGCAACAGAATTGCACTGAACTTTGTCAGTTCCTTCCCTGACTTCTGCAGTCGTACTACATGGCCACGCTGGTGCACATGACCCTTCCCGAAATGTCCCTTCCCTTAACAACCGTTTGCTAACTAATTCTAATGCAACATTCATACCAGCACATTATCACATCTTATGATGATGGACAAAAACTTTGGGAATTTCAGTAAATGCATACGCACCAGGCATGTTACACAACTTAAATAATGCAATGTTTAAACTTTACAAACAACTGAACTATACACAGCAGTTATAACTGCAAGTCATAACTGACATATGATGTTGGTAAAATGTCATTAAATGGTTATCATTAAATAATCCAAACAAAAATGGAAGACTGTCCATTTAAACACAGAACAGCATGATAACTTCAGATACTGAATTACTATCAAACATCCCACAGTCTTTACTGCACATTTTACAAATTCCATGTCCTTAAAGATAAAGTCCAAACATTCTAAATTCACAGCTAGAAGACTAAACATGGCTTAAATAACTACCAGAAGATCAAACCAACAAAAAATAAATACAATTTTGCAACACAGAAATGCAACAGTACAAATGCACAGAGGAGAACAGAAACTGAAGGTGGAAGCTCAGCAAGTCTTACAAATATCCATCCATACTGCTCTGCATTAGTGGCCTGTAAATCAGGCACCTGAAGATAAATGCTTTAGCAGAATACTGCAATGATGCAAGGTCTGCAACAAACTAGAAGTACTCTTATAATGAATCAATGTAATGCCATTGAACTTAAGTATACACGACATACACCCCTCCTACAGAACCGGTATATAGTAATCATATTGTTGTAAATGAAAAGTATACAGTCTTAAAGAATGTTGGTAACATTTCATAAAAAAGGCAAAGGTGAAGACAATGTTCTGATATGAAACGTTAAAAACCAAACAAGAAAAATTCAAGCCACCAAATAATAAAAATTCAAGCAACAACAACATAGCAAAGAACCGACATAGCACCACAATGGAACAAAATGTTGCATTGAGGAACGACTGCTGGCAGGACCAACATGCCAGACAAAATCAAACACCAATTGTATTTCGAAATCCAAACTGAAAAACTAATTTTCAATTTCTAACAAAAAGCCATGAAAATAAATACTCTGAGGCAAACAGCATCTTTCCTCTCCTGCCATCCCACACCACTTCAGACATCTTCCAAGTTTGCTGCTATGCATACATAAAAGTGAAAAAAACATGCTAACATAATGGGAATACAAATCAAATAACACATAAAAAGGTAACTTTACTTTTCCAAATCAGAACTTATCAACTTTACTTTTGTACGGTCTTTGGTTTTGCTCTCTCACCTACTATACAGTCATCAGAAGCCAGTACTAATACAACTTATTTTGCTAACTTAATCTGGTCAGCTTCCTTTCAAAAACAGATGTAGGTTAATCTTTATGAGACAAAATGGAAGACAAACTGAATTTAACAGTGGCAAAAATGGATTTATCTTCACACATTACAAGGTCACGGACTCTTCTGAACAGGCAAGTAATGTACAAGGTCAGCTAATCTCTGCACAGGAATTATAAAATTACAGCCACTACCTTTTGGGGGGATGCCTAGCCAATAAGACTCACCTTGATAATGCGCCTTCTTAGGCATGCCCCTCTGTGCAAGCCTTTATTTTTCCTGTTTTGCAATGACAAATGACTTAAAGATTCATAGTTTTGCAGGAGCTTTACTACCAATCATTGCACAAAAATCTAAGTCGTCAGAAGTGCAATTCTTGCTTATTTTACCAATAACTAAAATAAACATTAAATGTAAATCAGATATCTCACCAACTACACTGAAGTATACAGTTTAAGTAACTGCTAGTAACATTATTTCCAAATATGTCTAAACCCACCACCTTCCATAAACAGATCCCTTTGATGCAACTCTCAGACCAAAAAAATGCCAAAACCCATGTTCAGCTACCCAACCAAAATAAATAAATCTGGGATACCTCCATGTACTACTTGTGCTCTCTATTTAAACAGCTTGATTTATGTTTATTATACCTGTTAAGCCCTCCACAACATTACAGGTACAGCATGTATTATTTAGAATACTAACTGGTCTCCTTTTCCTCAGCCTTTCTCTGTTAATCCTCTCCATTCATACCTGGTATCTTAACAATATGAAATAAGCACTTCCAAACAAATACATCTGAATCTTAGATCTCTTATCAGTCCACATCTGTAACCGAAACGAAACTGCATCCACAGATTTTTATCTGATGTGTATATATTACTTTCTCCCATGCATCCAGCAATGAAAAACATACTTTAGTTGCACTCCAATAACCATGACAAAATCCCACCTTTTTTCTTCTTGCCAGAATGTTTCCAAGTCTCATTTCACAATGATCTACAAAACAAGTGTCTTACTGCTGTAAAAGTAAAAGTAGCACTGGTACCATAAACATTTTGTAAAGCAAGGATAGTACTACCTCAAGCAAGGATGTCACTGTTACTTAATTTTGCAATACTAGGAATCACAAAAACAATGACCAAGAAAAGTTCTCCCATCCTCAAATTAGTTTTTGCCTAAACCTACAGAAGAGAAGCAGCAATCATCAGAAACAATACTTATGCTTTAAATGGGTCAGATGATCTCTTCTAAGGGCAGTGTTAGAAGGTGAAAATCTGCAGGAGGCCAAATACTTTTATCTGTATCCAATATGGAGATCACACATCAAAACTACAAACTGTGATAAAGTCTAAAATGAAGGACAGGAAACAGTAATACACTGCCCTTTCATGGTTAGGCACCCAGATAGTCTATGCTGATCAAACACCAAGGGACCAATGACTTGGCATCAAGTGAGGTTCAGTAACAATGTTTTTAAGTGGACAAGTGTTCCTACATATAGTCTACTGGGGACTGACTGACAAGACCTTGGAAGCCTAGTACAAACAAAAGAAAGGTGACTGTTACTCCAATACACTTGCTGTGTAACAGTGTGGAAGTACTAATAAACACTAAGGACCATTTGTAACCCATTAAACCTGGCTATGTCTGAATGGGTACAAAAACAAAACAATGCTGGAGCGGGGGAAACAACATCCTTCTGCTGTAACACACAGACAGACACACAAAGAATGTCCAATCAGTACTGAAACTGCCTTTAAAACAACGGGTGCAAGGTAAAAATATTGCTGGTCCCAGTTTTTTGTGTGTTTGAGGAACACAAAAGAATCTTCAGAAAATTACATTAAATTAAATTAAATCCTAATAGCAAAATTGCCTTAACTTGAGAAATTGACAAAATAAGAGAAAGCGAATTAAATATTCATTTTCTGAAATGAAAGTCTACACGTCTAACTACTGCCATTATCTAAATTCACCACCTTTTCTCCAAAGGTCATCAGTTTTACAAAGGATTAAGAGGAACAGAGCTAACATTTGAGTTAAAATCAGGGATGTCCCTGGGCACTCCATTCCATATCAGATGCTGCTGTTCCCATAGAGAATATACACACCACCATGGAGTGAGGGTATATGAAGGCCTTAGTTGAACAAAATTCCAAACCAGACGGTACTGAAACTGCCTGAAAAATACTAATGACAGACTGTAACACATCAAATATTCCTTGTTCCCCAATGAGGAAAATATAAGCTGTGTGACAACGGCCCAGATTTTGTTATAGAAAATTCTACACAGGAAATAATTCACAAAACAGTAAAACTGCCTGAACAATACAATAAGCTGCTGCATACCTTTCAAGTGTATCTTATTATGAGGAGGTCTTACAACTTCTATCTTCTTCTTTTCCACACTGAAAGGGTTTGTCACACATTCGCTGTTAAGAATTTATCTGCACACTCACGACACACACACACACACACACACACACACACACACACACACACACAAAACTAAATGTCAAGAAATGCATAACAGTATCCTTTGGGAAGTCATCCATCCCTGGTAACCATCATATTGACAACTCACCCCTTAGACAGGACCCAGAAGTCAGGGACTTAGGGACACACATAGTAATCTAGCCTTTGATCATCACATGTCTACACTGGTGAGGAAATCATTCTATGTTGCGCACGTTATAAACAAACGTATGGCATCTAAGTCCAAGGAAGTCATTGCTCCACTGTATTCAGCATTCATCAGACCTATCATCGAGTACAATGCCCCCTTTAGTATTTACCTAACCAGGCATATCCAACAACTGGAACTTCCACAAAGGTTCCTCACTAAAATAATACAAGGCGTAAATAACATGTCTTATGCAGACCACCTCAAGGCCCTACCCCTGTATGCTGTCTCCTACAGGCTTCTGAGGGGAGATCTATGCCTGGCATACAGGGTACTGCCAGACCCCACTCTGATGGACCTCCTGCATATCCACAAAATATACAGCACCAGAATTACCCATTCTAAAGATGTAAACCTTGCCTGTGATATAAACAGGACCTGCTGGAGAGACAGAGATAGATATGTATCCCAGAGACTACACCATCTATGGAACAGGCTTCCCCATCCATGTGAAGCACAGCTCCTCCCTAACCCAATTCAAGTGCAACTTGGACAATTGGATGGGAAACTGGAAATTCATTCCTGGTTTGGCACCTATGTCTATACTGGACACAGGTAACCTGTAAATGATTAATCCCCCAGGCCCATGCTTACACTTATCAAGGGTATCAGAACTTGTCAGAGATTTGGGATGCATGACTAGACTTAAGGCCCTTGTGTTCGTTAGCCTAGTAAACATCTATGAACCTAAACAGCTATATAATCTCTAATGTGGTATGTGAAAGAGACAGAAATTTCCTGCAGTTAAACAAAATTTTACAAAGGAAAGATCCAAGTGGCAGATAAACTGCCTAAAGAATACTTATGGCAAACTGCAACAGATAAAACACTCAGTCACTCCGGCGAAATGCATGGTACTGTACCGGAGGGGAAACACTGTCTATTTGTTTCTACATAAAATCCCAGACAGGAGAAAAAAATAAACAAATGAAACTATCTGAAAATACTAAGAACATTCTCTAAGACACAAAATGTTGCCATTTCCCAGACAGGAGATTTATGTGGGGGACAAAGACTTCAGGTAGCAAAAACTGGAAAAAAAAAATATATATTATTTTTTATATATATATATATATATATATATATATATATATATATAAAAAAAAATACACACACATATATATAGAAAATGATATATATATATATATATATATATATATATATATATAAAATACACACACACATATATATGGAAAATGATACAAGAAGTTACAGTCTCAAACCTACACACCAAGTGAAATGCACCTATTTGTGACTGGATCTGATTCTACCAATTTGAAGCCAGGAACATTAGGTTAATGGACTTCTGCTTGAATGTTTAATATGGACTACACAAGCACAGCCTGCACAGTTTGTTCTGCTGAACTAGTGACTTGCATTTGAATTAGATTACTGGTTTCCTTTGGGTGGCAAAAGAGGTGAATCCAGGTCAGTTTTTGTGTGTTTCTTGCTATTAAGGCAGAATTAAGTATACTGCAATTGGCTCACTGTGCAATGGTGCTGAGATATGCACTGTATAGATGCAAGTATCTTGATTCATTAAAGTCTTCTATACCACCTACCTCTCCCAAATTCCATTCATGTTAAGATTTGGGGCACATAATAGTACCTACAGCTACCAGACTTTGTGCGACTAGCAGTGTTATGCAACTGTTGCTATTCAGCCTTCATTACACTTTATTATTCTATATAAATTATGAAGTTGCTTAGAAACACTGCACTGCACATTAGCCAAATTCCAGCTTAAGTTCCAGAAACACAGACACTAGACCTGTGGCAACAAACCTAAGGTGTATTGTTTACTTCATTAATAATTCTGTCTAATATTCTAATTCTCTGGATTATAATGGAAGGTCAGTTGCTTATGCCACCCTCATTGTACTTGGTTATCCTCAAGCCGTGTTGCAACTGTTTGCGGCTCGCAGATAAACTTTCCTTAATTCAGTACATTCTACTTGTAAAACAAAATTAGTGGAAAGCTAGGCTCCAACACCTCTAATAACAGAAAACTAATAACCACAGCTGCAAATACCATTCATAATCCAACTTTTAATAAAAATTAAGCACTTTCTTCTAACAAAGTTATAGACACAGACATCATCAGAGCAAACCAAAATGGCATTCTTCCTTTTATGCAAATATGTCGCATCTAATTGAAGGTCAGCCTGCTTATGCCAGCCTTAAAACACTTGGTATCCTCAGGCAGTGCAGCAACTGCAAGATTCTCATGGAAAATGAATGCTTCCTTAATGCAGCACACACTATTTGTTAAAGATACAAGTATTTAACCAACATCTCACAAAAAAACAGCAACACATTAACAGCACTCTACACCAACACTAAAATGTCTTATCCTGAGGATGTAAAAAAAATTACTTGCCAAAGCCTCCTACATTCCTGAAAACTAAGCCCCTGGAATACCTTACAGCACATCACCTTCTGCCACACTTAAAACAAGTCACCAAGAATTAATAGACTTAAATCCAGTATACCTGACCACTCAATTTTTTTTTTTTTTGCAGTGAATGCTGGCTCTACAGTTAAGACATATTGACTCTCCTTTCATTATGCCGTTAAGGACAGGGTGATGGCGAGTTATCTTTCAGGTGACAAGATCTCAGATATCTCAAGAGCCCTTAAGGCCCTTTCACCTAACAAAATACGACTATGATGTGTTGATAGCGCATGGGGGAAGGGTTAAAGACTTTGCATGCAAAGCCTTGAGGGATATGCAAAGAGACATAAGGGATATGCAAAGAGACATATCAGAACCATCCATGCAAGTCACAAACACAGGGAAGGATTCTTCTTGGGATCAGACTCTTGCTTTTTCAAGAATGATGCCTAGTTACAAATAAAAGATAATTACCTTCAACGACTGGATGAACAGCTGTCATTCTTGGGGAATCCAGTATGCATCAACACGGGATTTGATGCTTGACAGTCCTACTTGATTTGCCAAGAATGGTCTGCACCTAGTCTTCTAAGCCCCTCACATACTGGCTAAACCCTTTGCTGCCCATAGTGCCTTTTTTGGGGCACAGTCCAATTAATGGACATCTTAATGTAGTTAACATATCAAATCCATAACTTTATCAAATTAAAGGTGGATCTGCTCAATGCCAGAAGCCTCAACAATAAAACACTTGACCTAGAGGCTCTCCTGCATTTGGAGTGCATCCACACCTGAGTAATTACCAAAACTTGGTTTAAATGTATAAAAAGCACTCCTATCACACCTTGGTTTTGTGCCCATTGTACCTTCAACCCCAACGGAAACAGTGGTGGGTCACCATATTTTTTTTAGGAACCACATCAACTTTACACAAATTCCAAGATACCCCCAAATGGAGCTCACCGAGCACCTAATTACACTATGCAGAACAAACTATTAGTTTATAGCTTGTTACAGGACACCCTGCAAGTCCCCAGACAATCATGTAAAGTTCATAAATGTACTTAACGAGTTCCCAATAAACAAAACCTCTACTCTGATCCACTAGACATTGCCAACATACTAGCAAATAAATTCACTGCAAACTTTACCTGAGCAACAACTATCAAAACCCCACTAACTCGAGATAATTTGGGGGGGGGGGGTCAGAGATCAGGAAAGTACTAAATGTGCTCTCCAAGACTAGTGATAACATCTTCAATGGGACTTGATAATATACCTGTCAGTTCAATAAACAGTTACAAACAAGCCATGCATGAGCCACTCCTAAAGTAAACTAACTTAAGTTTAGCCATTGGTTTTGTCTCAGAAATTTTCTGAATAGCAGTAGTAATGCCATTCCATAAGGGTGGCCCCACCACTGATCCTGGAAATGATAGGCCCATCAGCCTAACAAGTATTATCTACAAATATACAGAACATATTACAACTGGCCTGATAAACTGACATCAATAATGTTATGCTAGACCCATAGCAGCTTTTGTTTTCAAAGGTAGATCCTGTCTAATGAATCTGTTCAACTTCTATGACAGAGTAACACAAACTGTAGACAGCAGTCATGGTGCCCAGTCTGCATACCCCAACCTAGGTAAAGCATATAAACATTATTTTCCATGCGAACATAGTAAGCTTAATGTAGTACAAACAGATTCAGATGTGACAAGATGGACAGAACTCACAAGGTCCGGGTACCTCAAAGAGTACAAAAGTAACTAGTGGTGTTACTCAGGACTCAATACTGGAACCTTGTTTGTTCACAGTTTGCTTTTCTGATCTCCAGACCATGATGGAACCTCATTTGTTCAGAGTTTGCTTTTCTGATCTCCAGACCATGAACTGAGACGCCTGCACATTTTTAGCATTTATTTAAGCTCTTCAGCAAGAACTTACACTTATAAACACCTAGTGTACCAAAATGAGCTTAAACTACATAAATGTCAAAAACATGCAATTCACTCACACTTGATAGATTATCCTATCCTATCCTTCCTGCATATGCAACAGCTCACTCCAAAACGTGCATTTTGTTAAAGACCTTGAAATGTGGGTTGAATGTAGTGACTTGTAATCAGAAAGTCCTTCAACCTAGACAGGCTGATTGGCAAGGGAATAACTCACAAATAGCAGAACTAGGGAACTAAATCTTCACCAGCAGATAAATAAAGGAAATATACAGTGCCAAGTGCAAGAGGGATTAGGCCTTCATGTTATTACAGAATATTCCACACATTATGAAGAAATCTGAGCAATCCAAAATGGATGAACTGCAAACTAGTATGTCTGCAAAGTTAAATTCTACCATCAATGCTGCTTTGATGCTGGAAGCACAGTATTCATTACTGTTACTTAAATGTTTCAGTCTGGATTCACAACTAACATACACCTTTTTTAACTTGGAATGATCAAACAAATGAATCCCATATTTAAGTGGTTATCTTACCTAAAGCTGCTGCACACAAAAATTAAAAAAAAAAATAAAAGAAATCCATAAAGCAACAAGCAAGCCATTCATTTTGGCATCCGAATTAAGAATCTTGTTCTGAGACCTAGTTTTTACACAGTTTATCTATTTAACTGGTTTAGTAGATAAGCAAGTTAAAGCACGATGACTGGCATCTGTTACTTAAGTTTCTGCCAGTGTCAGAGGCACACTGCACACAAACAGCATGCAGAGTTAGTAGTTGTCACAGTGCATACAGTACTTCTCTATTTACAGCCAGTTTTGAGGAGCTAAATTAGGGAAGAAAAGAAGAGGAAGTTTCCATTTCTTATGAGAATGCTGGCAAATATTTATAACCTAGTCAGAATCCAGAAGCATTCACTGGTCAGTTCTCTCTAACAAGTGTATATGATTTGCTAAATATGAATACACTGTATATCAACATCTTTTATCATGAGCTAATCTGCAAAGACTGTCTTGCACAGTACAGCTGACTGGTCTGCTATAATTACATTACAATTATTTTTAAGTATCCTTACATCAACCACTTTCATGTGAAACAGATCAAATAAAAATATATTTTTTGTGTGTTATTTTCTCTGTCTGCTGTCCATCAAGACTAATTAAATGTGTGTGCTGTTGAAACTGGCATTCACTCTTACCAGTAGGGCAACAGCTAACCAGATGGGACATCATCCAGGTTACCAGGGAGGTATTTTGTGTCCTTGTTGGCACAGAGAGCAAATTTTTTGGAATTGGGGCAGACAGAGTGAGAACTCCTCTTTTGGAACTTAGTCCATTGTAATGACATAAATTGCACAATTAAGAAATGGAAAGTATCCCACAAGACAGAAGCAAGTACTTCCACACACAAAAAGTCACAGTACAGAAGTAATAGCAACATCATAAAAGACTATTCAATTTAGGAAACATGAATCAGGAAGATTAAAAAAGTAAAAGAAAAAAAGCTAAGTCAGAAAAAAAAATGTTGTGCATTAAAGAAATTGAAATAAATTGTGTAGTTCCAACTGGACTTAAATTCATAATATAGTTTTACTAATGACACCTCTATTAACCTGATGTAAAAAGCTATATTGTAGGGGTGATGGCCAAAACAGCCAACTCAGAGTAGCAACTGGTGAAAGTTCTGCGACTGAATACTTTTTTCTGACAGAAAATATCAAAAAATTAAAATTTAGATGTACTTAATTTTATTCAACAGTCAGAGAAAATATTTACAGCTTCAAATTCTTCAAAAGCTGTAACTTTCCTGTCAGAATTTCAACTGCTTGGTTAAGTGAGAGGAGACTTCAACACAAGTCACTTAAAAAATGATACTTAGGATTCTTGTGTTAAAAAAAAAAAAAAAAAGACATCCAGACATAATATCTAGTATGCAGAATGTATTACGTAAAAAGAACAAACTGGATACCAAAACAGAAAGTTTTGAAAAAAAGATCAGAAAAAAGTTGTTTGATAAGAATTTCTAAATGTTCAAAGTGCACTAATCAGCAGTATGGACAAAGCTTTAAATGATCATGAAGGGAGAATAACTGAAGGCAAGTCTCAGACTAAATTTCTTTTTAAAATAAAATGACTGACAGATGGAAAACGATGACAGTATAGAAAACAGACAGAGATAAAATAACATTAGAATTTATGGTATACCTGAAAAAGTATGAGGGAGAGAATATAAATAAAATTCTTAACCTGGCTACATAAAACATTAACTCTGCCTGAAACTTTAACTTTTGGAAAGTGAAAAGGGCACATAAATCCCCGAGAGCAACTATGAAGAAGGAAAACAGGCAACAATGTCCAATTTTTGCTGAGATTATGTTTAGCTTAGAAAAAGATCAAATATTAAAAAAAAAAAAAAAAAAAAAAAAGGTGAACATGTAGTCAGATTTGACAATGATGATTCCAGTAAAGTAATGAGTAAGACAAAATCCTGTTTACCACTGATCAAGTAACTTAAGAACGATATTAAAGCCACTTTGGCGTTTCCTGAAAAGATCAAATTATTTCTTTCTGAAGGAATTAAACTATTTGACAGACTGGAGGAAGCGTCCACTTTTTCTTAACATAAATTCCTTAACATTGAAGAAATAGATTGAAAAACTATATCCCTCGAGTCCTTAACACTGAAGAAATAGATTGAAAAACTATATCCCTCGAGAGACAGATTGAGCTGAATTCATGGAAAACTGCTTTTAAAAATAAAAAGCTTAAAAAAAACAAGTGACTTATTTTCTAAAACAATAGATTTACCCTTTAGGTAAAAGGTTTGTATTTCACTTAAAGCTTCAAAACATGCAAGTATGAGTTTATACTTTAAGCTAAAACATTTTTCATGATAAGGAATATAAACATTTAGTTTTACTGTTTACTATATTTACAGTGAAAGACAATATACTTCATTTAAGTAAACTTATTTATAAATGTTAAACAAATAATTCCTGTAAAATAATGTCATTAAATTATAAACAATAGAACTAATAAGTTTAAAACTATACAAGTTAAGAATGTTATTTTATTTGTTTAACTTATTAGTATCTGCCCTACTGGGTTAACTAAATGTCAGATCTAAGTATTATGCTAATAAGATGTATTAAAGTGCTGTTAATTTTGTTTTCTTTGTTTCTGTGTAACACATTCCTTTCTCAGGTCACTTATAAAGGAAATAATTTAAAAAAAGCTTGAGAACAAAAGAAAGAATGTTCCAGTTGTGCGAGAATGTTCTTGCTTGATTTGCTTCCCTCCTGCTTCTTGAACCTTGACCTAAATTTTCTTCAAAACAGCTCATCACTGATGTCTGTAAAAACAGAATGTAACTTTTTCTTTCCAGCATACATGTGAGAAATCTGCTCAAAATAACATCCTTTTTTCCTTTTTAGTAGTGAGGAATTGGTAAAACAAAAGCTATAGCAATGTTTTATATTGTGGACGTAATTCGCTTACATTTTGCTGAATGTTAACAGCTTACAATGTAGTGTTAAGAACTGTGTGCGTGAATATTAATGGAAAGAAGTGAAGTTACATGTTTGATATTGATTAGAACCATTTAAAAGAATAAGAATGAGAAACTAACACAGGATATTAGCAGCTACTGTGTGCTGCGAGTTGTCATTTTCCCATGCTCTAATCAAATACTAATGTCAGAATGGGAAGCCAGCAGTTCAGCATGGCTAAAAGTACATATTCAAATTAAACAAGCAGTAATCGTGTTATATTTTATCAAGATTGCTTGTAATACTAGAATTAAGAGTAAACATCTTATGAATAATATGCATGTGCACAAGGAATGATCTACTATATACTATTAATGAAAGAGCAGAATTAGTAAGTTAAGAAATATATATACATATTTTAATCTCTGATAGAGAGCCAACGATTAAATAGTTCTTTTACAGGAGATTTTACAAATTCAAGTTATATACAGCAAGGTAGAATATTACTGGGTAAATAAAACAGAAAAAAACATACTTAAACTGATTTCAAGAAAGGTATGTATTAATTACCTAAATATAGCAGAAATGTGAATGTACAAGGTATCATATAATTTACATAGAAAATATAAAAATAATTGAAAATGTCCTGTAAGTTAACGTGTGAACCTTGGTCATGTGAACTTTGAAGCTTTTTGCACATTGTATATTATTAGATTCATTAATACTACCTGAAATAACTCATTTCATAAATCAGAGCTGAAATCTGAGTGTTATATTGCTAAATCAGTACATCCATTACATCCATTTTGATAGAAAGTAAAGTACATTTTTCAGTATGTTTGAACCTGGGAAGGGGGAATGGGATTTGAATTAAGCACACTGTAACTTCTGAATACAGTACAGACTGCAACTTCTTTTGACTCCATATAAATCACAAGACATTCTCTCTGCCCTTATACCTGCACTGATTTTCCTTTTGTATAATAGTTTAGAATGATACGCTTACCTGTCACCAGTAAATTTGCAGATCTCTCTCTCTTCAGGTCGCACTCTGTTCAACTTATTTATTTACAGATTTAGTTATAATAATGTTGAATAAGTGAATACTTTAGGAATATTTAATGGCCAATTTATACTACTGTTGCATAAATATGTATATGGCACACTACTTGTTGGCTATTTAATGTTTGTGATTAACAGGAGAGGATTATTAAATTTTTATGCAGCAATGGACAGAATAGTTTTAAATGGCAAAATAGCAGTCTCTTATCATTTAACTTATAAGTCACATCGGTTTTGACTCAGTTTTGATTAATTTTTAGGTATTGGTAGGTACAGAGACCGTATAGTACTTTGTGTATTCAACAGGCAAACTAGGAACTTTGGTATCCATGGAAAGTTATGTTTTATTAGTAATATATAGTTACAGTTGTAGATTTATTTTTATTTAAGAGTTTTAGTTAGTTTGTTTTAATGAAGAATGTTAAGACAGTGTTGGAGGAATGCATTAGTCTTATATAAAATTAAATTAATATGGTGGATAAATGCATTGCATTATCTTTTAAAATATACACAGTATGGACAGCTTTAATCTATTAAAGTGAATGAATTAAATAATGACAAAAAAAGGAAATCATTAATGAGATATCTAAAATTAAAATAGAGGACATTCTTGAGAGAAATTCACTTGATAGATAAATATGTACTAATAAATAACTTAGGTTACAAAATGTTATCAGCTGCTTCTTTTAACAAAAAGAGAGGAGGAACTGCTATCTACTGTAATGTCTAAAGGTCATGGAATCCATTACGGATTCCAAAGGAATATAAATTTGCAAGAATTACATATATAATAGCAAACTCTATACACTAGCTAATTTTACTGGAATTTTGGAGTAGGTGCAAAAGTGGCTAAAGCTCACTTACTAAAATGTCACTGAAAGTGCAGTTTAATTTTAGTAGGGGAGTTCAACTGCATATCCAATACAGAAGATATATGTGAACAGAAGAAAGTTAAAATTCTGGCATCAACAAAAGGACTAAACAGATGGACTAGTAATAATAAATTGTTAATTTAATAGTAGGAGCACAATATTAATGACTGAAGAACAATGACTTATGTGCATGACAGACAAACTAGAATTTATAGTATTTATGCCTCTGGTAATTGGGGACATTTTCTGAGAGTGTAATGAGCTGGCAGACTTTAAACCTTACCTGCAAACTTGTCCGTCAGAGATACTGGGTGAGCAAATTGATGTAACTAAGGAAATGATTTTTTGAGCTATGATACAGAATCAGAATTGCTAGACATAATAAGGCCTTGTTAACTATAATTATGGTGACTGCCAAAAAAGCACTCACTAGAAAATGGAAAACAGTCTAAACCAACTTTACTAGAAGTAGCAAAAATAGTAACAGAGATAAAACAACTAGAACTGGGATCTTTAGAAAAGGAATCAAAATAAAAAATTACCCAAATTAGGCAAATAAAAGAGGAGGACATAATTTCAGTGGTTTTACTTAGTACTTTCATCCATAGCAGGTCTTCATCAGAATAAAACCATGTCATAAACATATTACTTACATAAAACATTTAATCCAGTCAACCCACACATCACAATTAATAAAATAAATAATGCAATAAAATTCTAATATTACAAATATCACAATGTAAACTTATAAAAAAAACTGATACAAATCATATCATTTAACTCAGGAAACTTGTCAGCTTGCATTTTCAGTTGCTACAATGTTTCTTAAAGTTTTCCTCGCTAAAATCCACTGGCATTTGTTCCAAGAGAAGAGAGACACATCAAATTATGCTTAAAGCACAGTTGGCATCCTTAGCTTTAATAGCATACAAATGCTCCCCAATTCTTATCAAGGGTTTTCTTGTGGTCATTCCAATATAAAAAACATTGCAGTGTGAACAGATAGCAATATAAATTAGCCCCATAGAATTGCAGTCAATGTGCATTAATCCTAATGCTTCGCTCCATATGCCCTAAATTAATACAAGAGCTTTCTAAAGACATAATTAAATGCATTACGGCAACCACATTCTTCAGCAGACAAACCACCTGGAAAGTTATAGACCCTAAGACCCGTAGGGACCATTTGGTGATTGATACACTAAAAAAAAAATATATAAATTTTCATACATTAAGCTTTGACATTTATTCAATTTCTTATCAAAGCTTCTAAGCAACTCATATACATCAATACTGTCACTATAGTTATTGATATGTGCAGCACTGTAGTTAGACCCAAATGGTTTAGCTAAATTCATAAAAATATTTTCAGTTCCAGTAGTATTATAATCAGCACCTTCAGTGTTCCTTACTGCCGAACTGGCTTTATAGGAGGTCTCAGTTCCAAAAACACTCCCACTAGTACTGCTGAAGAAATCAAAATTAAAAGGAACCTAGGTTTTCCTCATATTTTGGAAGAGGGTATGCCTAAGAGAGATGAGGTTGTTACAAATACGAACTACAACAGCAATTTTATTCTACAAATGACAGTCAAATTTAAGAACATTATCAGTCAGAACGGGAACCCTGAAATGTTCAGAGCACTTGGACCTTCATTCAAATTTGTTTGTAGGAATTCCATGTCCATAAAACAGTATCTTGAAAATGACATTAGATTTGATTAATAGTGATGTGATAACTGGAAATGTAGGTTGATTGGATGATTGCTTTTTATTTTAATTTGTGGTTATTCATTCAGCGGAGACTTTTTTGTTGGATCTTTAGAAAAGGTTAGGAACAAATTACATAGGAAATGTGGGATCAATACATGCAGAGGAGGAACGAGGTTTAAAAGAAGGCATGATTTGAATGAGCTATGTAATGTTTGCCAAGGACAGGACATATAAGTGATGCAAAACGTTTGCAGACTGTGTCACAGACAATGTTTGCAACTGAAATTGTGTTGGTATGGTTTATTTTCATTTATATATATTTTAATTTATTATATATATATATATATATATATATATATATATATATATATGATATGTCATAATTTAAAAAAGTTGTTTAAAAAAAAAGTGAATTGTTTTAAAACTATTTGTCCTTTATCTAATCATAATGTACCAAATATTAATACAACAATGGACATAAGGAAATTTCAGACATAATTTAAGGAACAAATTGAGAACATCATCTTTGAATGATGATGGTCAGGTTAGTGAAGTCATAATATGGGACTCCTTAAAAATGCATATTAAAGATAGGTTAGTAATAAAATGAAACAGTGGGATAATGAGTTGTTAGAAATACAAGATGAAATGCACAAAGCGAGGTTTGAACAAACAAAAATTAAAAAATACTGAAGTCATTAAAAAATTAACAAAATATTAAACAGTTTTAATGCATAAAGTGGAGATAAGCTATGTGAGGACTTAATCTACATAGATTAACTAACACAAGCAAGTTAAGCAAAAAGGCACAAATCAATAATATCCAAAATCCTCACACTAATGTACTTATTTCAGACAAAGAAGAAATTAGCATTTTTAAAAAAATTCCATGAGGATCTTAATAAAAATAATCCTGTTTAAATATTTGTCAGTTTTGTAATTTAAGACAAATGTTAGTAATAAATGTAATGACCAACAAATATCTCTGTTGAATAAGCATATTACCCTAATAGAAGCTAAAAAGCTTTAAGAAGAGGGAAAGTGGTAAAGCTCCAGGGTTAGATGGTTTAATTATGGAATTATACAGGTCTGCTTCCATTAAGTACTTTAGAATTACTGAGTGAACCTTTCAAGATAATTCAAGAGTGACAAAATAATTCCTCCCTCATGGAAATTTTCTGTAATCTCAACTATACTTAACAAGAAAAGGATAATAGGTCTTTACGAGGAAACTAACTTATCTCATTATTAAATGTGGACTATATAATTTTACTCCCACCTTCACCACAAGATTAAGAGATACGATAGATTATAATCAATAGATTACCAAATGAAAATATAAAGAGTAGTAATTAGCTTAAATTTAGCAAAAGGAATGAACAAGAAATTGGCCCTAACTAGCTTAGATATTGAGAAACCTTTTACTTTTGTAGATTGGAACTACTTCTTAAAACTTTAGAAGCATTTGCATTTCCAGAACAATCTACTGGAATATTAAAAAACCTGTACAGAGACTCCAAAGCATATGTTAAAACTGGATCTTGCATTTCTCAAGGATTCACTTTAAACCAAGGCACAAAGCAAGTGTCCCTTGCCCCCTCTACTATTTGCATTAGTTATCAAACCCTTAGTTAATAGTATAAGAAGCCATGAAAAAAATGATAGGTTCTCAATGAAGGGTTGTTAATGTAAAACACAGCTTTCGACATATGATATTTTACTAACTGTAGGCAATTTAAATTATTCAATTGAAGAAATAGATGAGGAAATTGAAAAGGTTCAAGAAGTGTAGCTGCTGAAATTCAACAAAACTAAAACTTTAGTGTTAAATCAATTACTAGATAGTAAGTTTAAAAATAAACAAATACAACTGGTAAGGAAAAAAACAAATATTTAGGAATAAAAATCTATCAATATGCAAGATTATTAATAATAACTCTGAAAAAAAATAAATGAAGTGTTCCTTATTAAAAAATGGAATGATTGTACTTTCGAGGATAGCTTAGTACTTATTAAAATCATTTATATTGGCCAAGATTATACACATATTGCATGCAATAGCTTTAATTCCTGATAAAAAGACCGTTAAAGAAAATGTAAAACAATGTTAACATCATTCTTATGGTATCCTAAAAAGCCGAGAATTGTTTATAAAAATCAGACAAGATTATGGGAGTATGGTGGCATCACCTTCCCAGATGTAGAATGTTATTCTATTGCTCCAAAATGTTAACAGTATTATATTCTGGATAGACTCAGCTTACACTAGTCAGTGGAACACCATTCAATAGCAAATTTTACTAAATTATTATAAGTTTATCAAATATTATAAAATTAGAAATATGTAACAAGCTTTAGAAAAATTTTACTTCAATCTTTAGACTCTGCATATATGAAATCAATTCTTAAAACAATTAAGAAATGTTTTCAAAACTCCATTAATATCAAAATGGAAATGTGTGTGCTTTCTCACTGCATAGTCCTCTAGATTTAAGGGAACTCAGAAGAATGTTAAAATAAATATACTAAAAAGAAACAGATCCATATTATGGTCCAACTGCTTTGAAAAGGGAAAGCTAAGTCACCTGAATACATAATGAAAGACAGTAAGTTGGATGAATCTGTAAACCAGTTAATATTATCCATCAGCAAGAAATTAAATTAATTTGTAGATAATATGAGTAGAGAACAACAAAACACTACTCCCCCATTATATACATATATGGATGTTACCATTGAAGGTAAACTGACCTACAAAAGGAAGCTTGTCCAAATTATATGTTAATTATAAATAATAATTTTGATGCAAAATTCTGGAACTTTTTAGATAGTAGTGGACGTGGACTGAATGACTCAATAGGTAGTTAGAATAAAACCTTGTTATTATATCAGTTACAGAATAAGATCTATAAATCATACTAAGACTTTTTTGGTTGGGATAGACTTGAAATGTTGCTACTGAAATACCAAGACACTGAATGTGTTAATTGCACAACATTACCTTGATGATTCAATGTATTCCTAACATTGTATAACAGTATGTGATGTTGAGGGTCTTCCTTTTTTTGTATATATTGTAAATATGTTAATTGAATAAAACACTTTAAAAAAAATAACCCTGATAAGACAGAACTTTTATTCAATATCAATGAACTTCAGAATTTAGGTAAGACAGAAGTCTAATTTAAACAAGCTCACATCAATATCACATGAAACAACAGCCAACAAACTATACTTTTACTTATTTCTTGAAGAGTACTTAATAAAAATGTTGAACTGCATCCTGAAAAAAAGTTTTATTCTAAACAGTGAATATAACTAATGAAATAAACAAGGCTATGGTGTTTGTTCCTCACAGTACCATGCAACCATCCGATTTCCAATCTAAGAACACACAACCCTGTACATAACTGTTACAACCAACAGCGCTCTAGTTATGCACTATTGAAATTATTATTAAAAGCAGAAGTATCACTGTTTTATAAACCATATTAACAATACTGTTCAGAACTGCCACGTGACCAACTTAAAATATTTGGTTGACAGTCTTCATTGTTAATACATTGGCAAGAGGATTTTTGGTGCAGTGAACTAAATCCAAGAAATGAATAATTCCAAGAAATGTCAAAGTGATCTGCATTTCACAGTACTACAGGCAGACTCACTAACTTAAGGAAACATTGTTAGTTACTACCAGCATAATCAACGTACTACATGCCCATTACTTTCCAAGAGTGGGAGCAATAGATTCAACTTTCCCTCTCAGCTGTTACATCATTCCAGGTGGCTACTATCCAGGTCACTTCTAACACTGCATCCATTGCTGAAAGAGTTGATTTTGTTGAGGGATACATAAAGTGGCCAAAAGTTATGAGAAATACTTCTCTTGGGCATGGGTGGCAAGCTGTGCAATGTACACCATATTTAGGTATTTAATGAAAAGTGTTCAAGCAGCTGCTATTTCAGCAAAAACACCTTGGCAAAGTAGTTAAGATTATAACTATGCATGCCCAGTGTCACTACATAGCTTATGTTTTTATCACATTAACTTGCTAAATAATCAAATGTATGTGTGCAAAATATTACTTGTTCAGTAGACTTCATGCTACATCTGAAAATTCGCACCAAGACAAGACACCTAATGGACATTCAGATACTTCATAAAACAGCTAAATAGCTACAGCACTACAAACTGCATCTGACAGTTACAGATATGAGCTTTTAGTAAGCTGACTCTCATAGTTTACAGTTTGATTCCCTCAACCTCCACTTGCCTACTGTGCGACCCTGAGCAAGTTTCCTAACCAGATAATGCTCTAAGATAACTGGGAAAATGGACTAGTTTACTTGATGGTGTGCTAGATAGACTACATGCCTAGTAATTATGTCACTTAATGTATTTGGGATGCAGACAACAATGAGTCATAATATTGGGAAAGTTGCTAATATTGTTATGACTACTAATAGTAGATATTTTATCACAAATCGCAAGGTTCAATTCTACAGCCTCTCCTTTTTGACATATTTATCAGCATATTCCACACTGCATCTCAACAAACAACTCTAATTCAATGTGCAGATGAAGCAACACCCATCTGATCTGCACAATCCCTACATACCCTACAAGATATCAAACAACATGCTTTCTGATCCAAAGAATCCTGGCTTGGCAATGCAAACAGACTTCCTAATCCCCCAAAGACACAAAATGAATGCTCTTTACCCCCAGAAGTCTCACAGAACAAAAAAACAAACTCCACATCCTGCCATCCAACAACACAAAAACTGAATGCATACCACAAACGATAATACTCAGAGTCTTCATTGATGGTAGATTTAACAACTAAGACCTGCTGGGAACTAGGATCATGCTACAGAGCAAAACACTCTCACAGAGTCTGCAAGAAATTCCATAGTCACCACCTACCTACTTACAAATCTCAATACCTTTATGCATGTTACAATAAAGAAAGCCAATTTTGCAGCAAATACCCCTCTAAAAATCCACCATTGTGTAGCCCTTACAGATTTACATCTGCTAGGATTCCCCCACTACCTTAAACACTTCAGCTTAAAATGGTCCACAACTTTTCATTTCCTCAAAAAATGCCCACCATTGCAAAATATATTCCAGCAATACTCCAGTTCTAGACTGCTAAAGTCAAGTAACAACTTTCTCCTCCATATCCAAAACAGGCAACTCAGCTGGCAATTGTCTATACTCCTCCAAGCCACTAAACATTGGAATTCTATCCTTTTGAAAATTAAAGTATGTCACTTGGTCTGTTTTGAGTCAAACAATATGTAACCAAAAATTGGTTCCGCTCCCAGCGAGAATATAATTTGTGGCCATACATGCTACTTTTCCTCCAAATACCTCATCTTTTCCTCTTCTCCCTCTTCATCACAAGGAACAACTTTGTTTACATAAATTAGCTCAATCACTGACAAGAGTAACAAGAGCCTCTCTCTCCAATTAGAACCACTATCTCACTCACCCCCATTAGTTTCACCACTATCTCTCCTAATCTATCCAAAATTAATATTCCTAAACAGTCCATCCAACCTCCAACTATTCTCACATTCCCAAGTACTTTATTGTAAATCTTATATCCAAGGAAGCATTCATAGTTGCTCTACTACAAACATATATTACATTACCAACCACCTTCCCCCCTTCCTAATATTTCCATAGTTAAGATGCCTCTTTACATTATTTTAATTGTTAGAAATCAAATGCAATATTACAGTATATTTTTGCAATGGGAGTGGCATAGCAGATAGCACAGTCACTTCATAGCAAGAGGTTCCCTGGTTCAATTCTCAACTGGGGTGCCTTCTGTGGAGGTTGTATGTCCTCCCTGTGTTTGCATGGGTTTAGTCCAGGTTCTCCGATTTCTTCCTACATTCCAAAGACATGCAGCAGGTGGACTGGAGTGTGCTTGTGAGTATGTTGCGTGGAAGAACTACCATGGCAGGACTTGCCACCCACTCATGTAAACCTTGGCTCTAGATGACTGTTACTGTTGAACTTACCCCAAGACCCCATTTACCCCATGTGTGAAAATGGGTTGGAGATGGATATTTCTCTCTGTTGTATACAAGCCTGTGTTTATTTCAAATGAATTATCTCACAGTGTATAAACTCATGCAAACTATATACATGCTCTTTCTAAATGATGTTTATGTAAACTACTGTAAATGTTTTTTCTCTCATAAATACATACACCATAACAGGAGTTAAATGTAGAGCTTATATCCCTGAGGCTCTGCTGAAAAAAAGTTTTAGCCCAGTCAAACTTTCCTGGTAAACAAAGACAGATGGACACAGAGATTGTTCACTTTAACAAGGATGCTACAAGCCACAGGGAATAATGCTAATCTTCATATATCAAATAAAAACTGCAGTGCTCCTAAAATTTGATTTTTTATGATAAAATCAGGTTAGTAAGGGTCTGAATATTTCAGTTTTAAACACTGTGAGAACTAAAGTTAATGAGCAACCATTACAAATATTTCGGCTTTAGTAGATAGCCAGAAACTAGTACATAAAGAAACATTTCTGAATAACTTGTTAGTCAGTCCCGTAAGCTAGTAGTCTTGTCTATTCACTCATCCTTTTCAGATGGCTTCCTACAACTAATAGTGTATACGTAATAAAACATTTCCATTAAGTGTAATGCAACATATACAAAAACATACAAAGTTTGGCATCAAACTATTTTTAGTGTTAAGGATGTGCATCAACTACATTAACCATTCAATACTAGTTAGCAATTAAGTGTTTAAAAACACAGGAACAATTTTCTTTAGGTAGCTAAAACACCACCTGCAGATGCATCCCACACCACTAACATTGTAACAACCATGTGTGCTAAGTATAATCACTATATGCATATGTGAGCCAAGTCAGCAAAACACATACGAAGCAGCTTTAAAACGAAGTTGCCATTCATGTTACAATAAAAGCAAGTCTTCGAATCTTAATCCCTTATTTCTTTAGTACATTACAAATGGATGACTTTCATTACAGCATAATGTCTGACCTATACATCAGGATATACAGAAAGCAGGGCATAGAGAGCTTACAACTATGCTATCAGTAAGGAAATAGTTTAGCCCACAGCATCTGCCAGCTACTAACAAACTTCTCTCACCACACTAACTACTGGATTCTCACATTTCAGTTAATAACCATAAACAACACAACAGGTATTTTTCACCTTATCAGTACCAATGACACTGATTTGAAACAACATTTTCAGATTTAAAAAGGGAGCTCAAAAAATAACACACTTAGTGTTGTGACCAAAGGTAATCTAAACAGTTTTCAGTGTACATGCAGTAAGACTACAAGGCACTCACAAATCCAGCCTTGATGGAACTGCTACACAAACAGCACAAGGATCATCTGTTCTAAGGATCTAAACCTAGTCAGTGACTCAAACAAAAAATGCTGGAAAAACAGATATGTCACAAATTACCCCTTCTTTGGGACAGACTTCCTATTCATGTTAAACAGAGCCCTTCCCTAGCCCTCTTCAAACACATTTGGATCAATGGATGGGGAATCGCAAATTAACACTGAAGTAGTGCCTATGTCCCTTATGGACAGAGCAATCTGTAAAATATTCAAGGCTTATGCACAAACCTTTGCCATCTTCTTGACCTTAGGAGCCACATATTGGGTAAAATCACATTACACTAACCATGCCTGTGCTCTTAAGCAGTTCTAGTAATTTCATATGAACCTGTGATGATTGGGGAGAGATGGGCAAAGGCTGCCAGCCTAGTCAAACAGAATTTGATACATAATTCTATCAACTGTATAAATAAATGTAAAATACAGGCATGTTTTCTAAGGAACATACCTGTATTTTACATTTATTTATACAGTTGATAGAATTGTGTATCAAATTCTATTTGACTAGGCTAGCAGCCTTTGCCCATCGCTCCCCATCCGTCACAGAACCTATAGGAAATTTTACAACCACAATTCACTTTTTATAAACATGGATCATAGGCAACAGGCAGTTCTCTGGGAAAATCAAATTTCATCCGTTCTGCCAGTCACCCTCGGAGTCCCTCAAGGATCTGTTCTTGGACCACTACTTGTTCTGCCAGTCACCCTCGGAGTCCCTCAAGGATCTGTTCTTGGACCACTACTTGTTCTGCCAGTCACCCTCGGATCTTGTTGGACCACTGCTTGTTCTGCCAGTCCCTCAAGGATCTATTGTTGGACCACTGCTTGTTCTGCCAGTCCCTCAAGGATTCTGCCAGTCCCTCAAGGATCTATTCTTGGACCACTACTTGTTCTGCCAGTCACCCGCGGAGTCCCTCAAGGATCTGTTGGTGGACCACTACTTCTGCTGCCAGTCACCCTCGGAGTCCCTCAAGGATCTATTGTTGGACCACTGCTTGTTCTGCCAGTCCCTCAAGGATCTATTGTTGGACCACTGCTTGTTCTGCCAGTCCCTCAAGGATCTATTCTTGGACCACTACTTGTTCTGCCAGTCACCCTCGGAAGTCCCTCAAGGATCTGTTCTTGGACCACTACTTGTTCTGCCAGTCACCCTCGGAGTCCCTCAAGGATCTGTTCTTGGACCACTACTTGTTCTGCCAGTCACCCTCAGGAGTCCCTCAAGGATCTGTTCTTGGACCACTACTTGTTCTGCCAGTCCCTCGGATCTATTGTTGGACCAGTCCCTCAAGGATCTATTGTTGGACCACTACTTGTTCTGCCAGTCCCTCAAGGATCTATTGTTGGACCACTACTTGTTCTGCCAGTCCCTATCTATTCTTGGACCACTGCTTGTTCTGCCAGTCCCTCAAGGATCTATTGTTGGACCACTGCTTGTTCTGCCAGTCCCTCAAGGATCTATTGTTGGACCACTGCTTGTTCTGCCAGTCCCTCAAGGATCTATTGTTGGACCACTACTTGTTCTGCCAGTCCCTATCTATTCTTGGACCACTACTTGTTCTGCCAGTCCCTCAAGGATCTATTCTTGGACCACTACTTGTTCTGCCAGTCCCTCAAGGATCTATTCTTGGACCACTACTTGTTCTGCCAGTCACCCTCGGAGTCCCTCAAGGATCTATTCTTGGAACACTACTCTTTTCTTTACTTATCAATGACCTCCACATAGCAATTCCTCAAGCCACCTGCATTCAATATGCAGATGATTCAACACTTGTATGCTCAGCAAACTCCCTATCAGAACTATATTCGCTAACTCAAAACTGTTTTTAACACTGTAGAAACATGGTTAACAAAACGCTGCCTCCTCCTTAATGCCAAAAAAACCAAACTCCTTCTCTTTTCCCCCACTACCAAGTCTGCCCACATAGACTTCAGTTTCTTCCAATAATGGCACTGTCATATCCCCTGACTCTACTACTAAACTACTAGGAATAACCATAGACAATAACCTTACTTTTGATCACCATATAAATAACACCATTAAAACAGTAAACAGAAAAATAGGCTCCTTATAAAAATAAAACATTTCCTAACTCCAGTAGCCAGAACCAGAATTGCTCATTCCCATCTAATTTCTACTCTTTTGTATGCATCCCATATTTATACCAACCTAAAGAAACATAATCTTAACAAACTTACAACCTCCTACAACATCATCACCAGATTTGCCACTGGTAATCCCTTTAGAACCCACCACTGTTTGAATCTTCAGCAACTAGACTGGCTTGAATTCCAAGACCAACTCACTATTGCCCAACTTTCAATTGCCCACAAAATATTTTACCAACCCAAAGCCACCCCTATACTCTCCAATCTCCTTATCCCCTATAAAAATCTGAATTCCCTATGTTCTTCTGGCAAACTCCTCGCAACCATAATAAAATCTAATAACATGGCTGGTGACTCCCTTTTTACTGACACAGCTGGAAAGAACTGGAATCGGCTACCTACTGAACTAACCCTAATAACATCCTTGCCTCTCTTTAAACAAAATCACCTCTAAATTCACTGGTTATGCCCCTGTAGCAACCCTGACTAACTACCCTCTCCACCCTCTCCCACCTCTGTACTTTACTTATTTCCTTACAAACTTCAAAACTTTTAAATCATTAAGCTTGCAAGTGAGTCTTGCACTGTTTTAAACTCTACTCTATATACAGTTGAATAATATTCTATAAGAAGTGAAAACTTCCTTATGTTAACTTACTGTGCTACTTTCTTGCACTGCTCTTAATGAATATATATTATTTACTGATGCCTTTCTAAGTGTAAATACTTTTAGCATGTACATTTTTTTTTTTTTTTTAAGAATTACATTTTAATTGCTAATTGTTAATTTTTTTTTTTTTTTTTTTTGCTCTTTCTGTTATCTTGTTGGAGCTTTTCTCCCCGGGCCTCTACTGAAAATGGAAATATATCCAGCTAGACCAGCCCAGTTAACAAATGTAAAATAAATAAAAAATAAAAATAAAATAAATAATATAATCACAAAGAAGAATCTCTGTAAAGGATGAGCTAGATTATTTAATAATGTATGTATTCCTAAACAGACAGAATTTCCTAAAAGAATACCAGTTAATATCATGAAAAATACCAGTTAATATAAGATGTCAAATCTGATGACCAAAAGGATGGTACTTTTAATTCACAGCAGCTGAGAGCTAAGATTGTGCTAATTTTTACAGCTACTCTGGCACAGAAGAAACACACACACACACACACACACACACACACACACACACACACAAGAGGTTGAGTCATCAGATCAGAAGATCCTCGATATAATTACACTGCTTGCCTTTTCCTTTACAACACGGCTGAGACATTAGCAAAAGCTACCTCAAGAGTCACATGCCTCCATCATAAACTTTCACTCCTGAGCTACAATGCAGCACCTTGCAACAGCAACAGTACCTTCTCACAGAACAATGCAGCCATCAGAACTACAATTTCATCCTCGAGTCTTTGGTTTGAAGAGAAAATACAAACTTCAGCTTAAAATCTACTGAGCCACTGACACTGCAAGGACATAGGAATGATTTTTGACTATGAAAGTTTATATGACTATTGTGTGGGGGCATACAAGTCCATAGTATTATACATATATCTTTACTGAGAGGCAGCAGACAAGCAGCATATGCCTTACAAAAAGGGTACTGATGAACAACACATTATTAAAACAAATACATTCAAAAAAAGGTGGAGAAGTATCCGAAAAGAAGATGAAGGTTCAACAGCAACAAAGGGAAGCAGTATATCCACAATGATACAATTGGGGTACAGATTTTCTGAGGAGGCTTTTTGTTGACTAATGACAGAGAATTCAAAGAATGCTTAGAAAAGACAAAATGAAAACTGTGGAGGGAGAGGTACTTATATTCACCCATTATCACACAAAATCAGAATTATATCAAAGAGTTAAGAGCCTGATCTGCAAAGCCATGGAACGTATTATCATGGAACTTATAAACAAAGACATTGGCAACCTTCAAACATTGGACCCCACACAGTTTGGGTTCAAGAAGGGCCAATCTTGTCTCCTGAACCTGACTGACTTCTTCGAATCGGTCTCCAGAGCTGTGGATGAGGGTAAGGTGGTCCACACAGCCTATCTGGACCTCGCCAAGGCCTGTGACACCATCCCCCACTTTGGAATCAGAGATAAACTTACTAAGCTGGGCATTAATCCCCATGTCACTCGATGGTTTGCCAACTGGCTTACTGACAGAACCCACACTGTAAAAGTAGCTGACTCCAAATCCAGCTCCAGACAAGTGACAAGTGGAGTACCTCAGGGTTCAGTCTTGGGACCACTCTTGTTTGGCATCTACTTCTCTGAAGTATAGGCTAATACTAAGGGACTCTGGCTAACAATGTTCGCAAATGACTGCAAACTGGGAGCCATTATTGAATCTCCAAATGATGAGGATACTCTACAAAAGGGCCTTACAGAAACAGATGCTTGGTGCCAGAGCCATGGGGTCAAGCTCAATGCCAAGAAATGTATAGTTATCCCCTTTGGGGAAAAAACATGCACCCGTGAATTACCACATAGGTGGCAGTACACTAAACACCAAAAGTGTGATAAGATACCTAGGGACACAGGTGGACAGTGGTCTCACCTTTGATAACCACATTGCCACAACAGTCAGAAAATCCTTCTATGTGGCACACCTCATCACTAAAGACTTTTCATACAGAAAAAAGGAGGTCATTGTCCCACTGTACTCATCCCTCATTAAACCCATTATAGAATACAACGCCCCATTTGGTATGTACCTCTCAAGACACCTGCAAAAACTGGAAAGGCCGCAGAAATACCTCACTAAAAGAATCAAAGGCCTAAAGCAGATGCCCTATGCTGACCGCCTTAAAAAACTCCAGCTATACTCTGTCGCATATCGTCTACTCAGAGGCGATCTTTGCTTAACATACAAGGCCATGTCAAACCCAGAGCTGTTGGAAATCCCAATCCCTCAGAGCAACACGCTCCAGGGATCTAAATCTTTTCATCACAATAAACAAAACATGCTGGAGGTATTGGTTCCTGACCCAGAGACTCCCCAGACTCTGGAATAGACTGCCCATACATGTCAAGCAGAGCGCCTCTTTGGCCCTCTTCAAAACGAACCTTGACGATTGGATGGGAGAAAGGAAATTCACCCCGGGGATCATGTCAGTCACCCTGCTAGACAGGGATCCAGGAAGTAAATAGTGTGAGAAGAAATAGCCATGGAATTGTTATGGCTAGGCTTGTATAGGCCCTAGGGCAGATAGCCTAGTACCAAACTATAATACAGGGGGGCCCATATTGCCCTTGTTAAGCAGTATCTCCATAAAGATAGACTGTTGGGGTACAGATTTTCTGAGTAGGCTTTTTGTTCACTAATGACAGAGAAATCAAAGAATGCTTAGAAAAGACAAATGAAAATTTGGGGGGGGGGGTAGTTATATTCACCCATTACCAAACAAAATCAGAATTATATCAAAAAGTTACGGGAATAGAGGGGGGCCCATCTTATTTTTTAAGCTTTTAACAAGAGTTCCTACCTATGAATAAAAATAAACATTTGCACTACCAGAGTTAAAACGCAGCTGGTTAAACAGAAGGCTGAAACACAAGCTGCCTAATCACCAACTTAGTGAATGCAGTTCAAGAAAAAAACTGGAGACGGGAATGTGAGAATAACTACTCAAGAAAATGAACATAACTTAAGAACAAGTATGTGTATGTATTCATCCCACTGTTAGTTCGCTAATGATTCACTCATTCAGGTTGGTGGTGTGGCAAAAAAACAACTAGAATGGCAACCTTATGCAATACTTGACCAATATAAGAGATTCTATACGGTGACCAAAGAAGCATGCAGCCAGGTGATGAAAAGGTGAGGCAAACTGTGTTCAACCTTTCATACATATGTACACATATATGTATAGCCAGCAAAACAAAGGCAGGTTTTCAATCAACTCCTGGACTGCAAACCACTACCCCCCCCCCCCCCCCCCCCCAAATTTTTCAAAGTCCAGTGGCATTTGAAAATTGTTACACTGGAAATCAAGAATTAAGAAGTGTAATGCATTAAACTATAAAACTAACTAAGCAAAGACGCATGCAACAAATTGCTGTTACCGGCTATTCTTTTCAAAGTCGGTACCTAGGAAACATTTACATTTAACTGAGTTACTCATTCGGGTGTAAAAAACAGGAACCCAGCGACTTCCGTTACAAAGCACAGCTATGAAGAGCTGACTTTCTTCATTCCACCTGAATTCTTACTGTACAAAGCTCAGCAATGAAGAGCTGACTTTCTTCATTCCATCTGAATTCTTACTCTACTGCTCAACTTTAATCAGGAAGAGAAAGACTACCAAACAACTATGAGACAAATTGCGATCTCGTGATGTAGTGCTTACCCAGTAGAGATGTTGTGACACATAAAAGGGGATGGTTCTCAGGACACGCCCAGCTACAACTTTCCAGTTCACTTAACAGAAGCTCTGACGGAGAATAAAACAGTTAGACTTTATTAAACAGCAGCCAAAGTGTTTTTGTTACAGTAACACTTAAAGGAGTTTTTGTATACTCAGAAGGCACATTTTATTCTGCTAATGCACACATTACGAGGTAATAATTTTTTACACTGTTAGAAATGACTGGGAAATGCAACTACAGCAAAAGCAAACAGCATGTGATCCTCAGCACACATTACCTAAATACCCGTGATCTCAAAGCGTGTATTATGTGAAATCTGCAACCCGACTATTGTCGTTTAAGTAGATTATGTTGTCACCTAACATACAATGTAGTCCTGATATAAACCGTGCCCGTTGGAGTTAAATAAAAAAAGCAGTCCAATTAGGGCTACTCTGACAATAAATCAGCTAAACTGCAGCCTATCACTACGCCTATCTTTTAGTTCACTTATTTTACTGCAGGGACTACTGATTAACTACGTGGACAATCAGCGGGCGGTGCTGATGGTGTAAACAAGTGCAAGTCGCTCCCCTTGTTCCTGGCGTACCTTTTCCTTTGCTCCACAATTGTATTATCCTCCCAAAATGCGTACGCTTACTTTACGAGGGTGAAATGCATACAAAATTACACATCTGAAATGTGCATTTTAAGCAAATCCCTGAATTAATCCCTGCTGGTGCGACAGCTCCTTGGAAAATGTTTATCACAGACGTTCATCCTGTTATCAAAAATCTTGTCAATTCTCATCCAAAGTCCTGAACTAAGTGGTTTTCAAGTATATTTCCCCGTCAAAATCAGGTCAGTCTTGTTACAGTACACAGCAGTCCTAAGAAACGCACAATTCTCGGAAGTGCCAGGTACCTGGCAGCTTAGCGACGGTCATTCTACTAACCTGTTACTGTTTTTCCGTTGGCTTCACCCCAAAGTCCCTAATAAAGCAGTCGTGGAATGACTCTGGACCTACACATTAAAATGACCAACTGGAGACGGAAGTACAGCATTCCTTTCCAAGTGTTCTAACTCAATCTTTAGCGCTAGGTTTTGTGGGACATGTAGTTAAAACCCTACATCCTCAATATTACAGATAGTTGACATACAAGACTTCAACGGACGTCATCTGCCTTACTGACAGTATACATTATAAGACTTTAATTGACCAGCGTCCAGCAAAGACCCAGATTCAGTTATATTCCTTATGCGGACAGACTACGTGGTCACTGCACGCCTGCAACCCTGAGTAGGCTAAAGAAAGAATTAATGAAGAAAAGACAAGTCTGTATCGAGGAAAACTACTGCAAGTAAATAGTAGGGATGCTTTACTAACATTTAATTGTTGTACCACGTTAAAAAAAAACTCTAAATCAAATGTTTGCACTCTCATTTTTTACATTCATTCTTAAAAAAAGTATTTAAAAGTTATCAACACAAAAATAACCAATCAGTTTTATTTCATTTTTTGTTTTCTTCTGTATCTTCTCACTACCCCTCCTTTCTTACACATCCATCTTATTTCAGTTAATACATCATAATCTCAGATTTTCTTGTTGTATAACAGACTCTCACATCTTTTTTCCACAGCACACATATTGTGGTAAACAGTACTTCATTGCATTTATCAATACTGTATTTATTTACTTTATCATACTTGTCATATCGTAGTTCCCATATGATATCATATTTATATTTAAACATTTCCCGTCTACGTTTATTTTTTTAAACTTTTCCCAGAACTCGTTATTCCTTATTTTTTTCCAAAACAAAACAAAATATTTTGTTCTTTCATCTTAACAGCAGTCAATACATTTTCTTCCCTCCAGCATATTTTATATTCCCTTTCACTCCTAACTTGTCTAATAAAATTCTCTGCAAATAATAATATTCCTCTGATTCATAAACACATTCTTTTAATTCCTTCTATAGGTACAAACAAATCTAACATATTATGTACCATTCTTTTATTTTCCCACTAACCTCTCTTACTTTTAACTCCAATGATTTCATTTTATTCTCGCATTAATTTTTCCATTCTGTCCATTTTTCTTTTGTTTTCTCTGTTTTTTCTTCCCATACATGTTTATATTTTTCATGTAACATCTTAGCTATTATTTTTTCTTTTACCTTGGTCTTTTCATTTTATTATTTTTTCTTTTACCTTGGTCTTTTCATTTACCTTTCTGATTATGCAAAATAAATGCATATATTCTAAATGCACCACAGAATTTTTAAATTCAAGCCACCTTCTTCTTTCTTATTACAAATTATCCATCTATCACTGAGTTCAACCTTGCCCCCAAATGAAGATAAAAAAACTATCTAATAACTCATTTTCCATTCAAGTAGGAAATATGTATATTCCCCTGAATATACTATTTTTTCTAATATATGACTATTTAACATATATTTCTTGTTATGAAATGATAAAAACTTTTCCACCAAGCTAACAATTTTTGTTTGTTCCAGTACCTCTCCCCTTTGACTTATTACACTTTAACACTAACCAGATGTCACCTCCAAAATCTTTATTTCCTATCTTGTGAAATATAGTCCATTTATGTATTTCACCAAATCCCTTAAATCTTACTTTGTTTAATTGCAGACCAAATTTTTAACAGCTCTTTGATCTTTATTACAACCTCAGTTATCCTTTCTTTTTTTGTTTTTTTGTCTGCTTATGGCATACAAATCAGTAATATAACATTTTGTTCCAGCTCACATCTTGCCTCCCTCATTTCATACATACATCTTTAATACTGCATTCATTACTAATATGAATAAGCACATAATCATTGGGCATACCTGTTTTACTCCTGTCTTAATTATTTTTTCCCATCCATTTATCTTGACTTGTACCCATGAACTTTTATATCTTAAGCACTTACTCATTCAGCATCCCTGTTTTATTTGTCACTTAATACTTATTTTTTCCATCCATTGACCTGTCATGACTTGTACCAATGAATTTTCATAACATTTCTTTATTGCATTAATATTTTTTTCTATGCCATACGCCTATAAAATCTGCCACATTGCTTCACTTTATCAAAGGCTTTAGCTATGTCACATGCTCTCAGTTCTACTTCTCATATTTCATAGGTTCATAGGTAGGTACTAGTCTATCGGCCCTGGGGCCTATACAAGCCCAGCCAAAAAGGTACCCTGGCTTTTGGCACCCAAGAAAATTATTTTCCTGTGCCACTGTCAAGCAGAGCCACAAAAGTGATCCCTGGGGTGAATTTCCTATTTCCCATCCAATCATCAAAATTTTTGTTGAAGAGTGCTAATGAGGAGCTTTGTTTGATATAGATAGGTAGTTTATTCCAGAGTATGGGAAGTCTTTGGGACAGGAATCTATCCCTCCGGCATGTTCTGTTTATTGTGGTGACAAGGTTTAGGTCCCTAGAAAGTGTACCTCGGAGGAATTGGGATTGCTTTAAGTGGAGCATGTCCAACAGCTCTGGGTTTGACATAGCTTTGTATGTTAGGCAGAGATCACCTCCGAGTAGGCGATATGCGACGGAGTAAAGCTGAAGTTTTTTGAGACGGTCTGCGTAGGACATCTGATTGAGGCCAGTAATCCTCTTTGTGAGGTATTTCTGTGGCCTTTCCAGTTGTTGTAGATGTCTTGTGAGATACATACCAAAAGGGGCATTGTACTCTATAATGGGTCTAATGAGTGATGAGTAGAGGGGAACAATTACCTCTTTTTTTCTGGATGAGAAACCTTTTGTGATGAGGTGTGCCACGTAGAAGGATTTCCTGACTACTGTGGTGATGTGATTATCAAAGAAGAGACTACTGTCCACCTGTGTCCCAAGGACTCTTATCACACTTTCAGTGTTAAGTATACTACCGCCTATGTTGTAGTTCATGGGTGCAGAGTTTTTACCAAAGGGGATGGCAATGCACTTTTTGGCATTGAGCTTGAGGCCATGGCTTTGACACCAGGCATCTGTCTCAGTGAGGCCCTTTTGTAGGATGTCCACATCGTTAGGAGTTTTGATTATGACTCCTAGTTTACAGTCATCTGCAAACTTAGTTAACCAAAGACCTGTGTTAGCCTGTACTTCAGAGAAGTAGACACCAAAAAGGAGAGGACCCAGGACTGAACCCTGTGGTACTCCACTTGTCACTGGTCTGAAGTTGGATTTGGAGTCTGCTACTTTCACAGTGTGGGTGTGTGTGAGCCAGTTGGCAACCCATCTTGTGACATAGGGATTTATACCTAGTTTAGTGAGCTTATCTATAATTCCAGAGTGGGGGATGGTATCGAAAGCCTTGGCAAGATCTTTTTCTTTCAGTATCATCAATACTACTTTTTTCCCTATAATTGATATTTCTTTCACCTGTCTTCCTTTTATACCATAGAACCCTTCTCCTACTACCTCATCCAATTTTCCAAACATCATTTTTGTAATATTTTCATTCATATATTTTATTCATTATTCCCTGATGCTATAGTCCTCCAATTATAATGTGATTTCTTTCATCTTTTTCCATATAAATTTTATCACTCCATCACATCTTTGTCCATTATACCTTCCTTCATCCAGTCATTTAATATATTTAAAAAAAATCTATTTTGTGGTTATTCATTTCCTTATAATATTCATAACCTTTACCAGCTGATCTTGCTACTGGTTCATTCTTACCTTCTATCACCTTCTCTAAATCTTCTGTTATATCATTTTCTAAAAATTTTACTTTTTTAGATATTTTTTTCACTTTCCATTCTTCTTACCCATCCAGTTCCTCTTTTTCTTATAGTTGTTTCTGCATATTCTCTACCACCTCCATAATATTTTATTGTTTGCATTTTGTGTCCCCTTTGCCATCAGAAATAGCATCCATCATTTCTTCTCTCATTTTTATCTTTTTCCTAAATAAGGATAACATCCTCTCTTTCTTTCCTTTCAGAAAACAGTCTTTGCCTATGTAACATCCTTTTTGCTTTTTCTCTATTCCTTGTCTTCATCTGCTTTTGTATTTCTGTTGCTTTGGCACTTCCTTGTTCTATCTCTTTCTCATAATTCTGTAACATTTCTTTATATTGTGTATTATTATTTTTATTCTTCATTCCACTTCTAAATATATGTTTTTATTCTTCCTCTTATACACTACACACCACTGTGACCATGTTTTTATAAAAGTGGTCTCATTGACATATGGCCTTTCCACAATATTCTTTCTCTTATATTTTTTTCCCCTATATTGAACTCTTCACTTAGTCTATGTATCCATTTCCCTTCTTGACTATTTAGCTGTCTGAAAACTCCTCTTTACAGGAAATTATATAATCAATTTCTGTCTTAAAAATTAAACTTTTATTATTTCCATTCTCTATTATTTCCTATATTTAAATCTCCATGTTTTATTAATCCCCTCAATATCTTAATATCCTGTGTTATTTTTCCATAAAATCTCTTACCATGGCTATTGACATATTTACTAACACATTTTTTTTAAATTTCTTCAAACAACTGTTTTGTCTCTGCCATATTAGTATACACATAAGTCACATTTATCTCATGCACACTTGTCTCATTCTCATATCTCATTCTATTACCCTCCCTGGTACTACTATTGCTACATCATTCTTATTGCTTTATTTTTTTTATAAAAAACCCCTATTCTGTGACATGCCTCATTTCTTATCAAGCAACCCTCCCCCATATTGCCTGCATTCTTTTGCTTTTTTCTTCTTTGTTGTATCTGGTATCTAGCAAGTCAAAACATCATTTTTTTATTTTTTTACACCAGTCCACCACCACAAACCAGTTAAATTATTTCCAGTGCTATTCACATTTAATGATACAATTTCTGTATCATCATTTTCTTTTTTGCATTTTACTTGACAATTTTATTTTCTTTTTCCTTCTCCTAAGTCTCCAGCAAACTGATTTTGTACTACCTTGGTCTTGTTATTCTTCTGCCTCCATTTCTCCCTCTTCTTCATCTTCACTTTTTAAAACTGCAAATCTGTTCTCTTCCCCTATATTAATATCATTAATTTAAACTGTTATTTCTTCTCTAACTACCTCCTCATTGTTAAGCCTTTCGTCAATATCCCCTTCCTCCAAATCACCCTTCCTTCCAACATCTTCTAGAGTAATATAGTAATATTTTGTACTGTTTGTCTTTTCTCTGAACTATCCTCTTCGTCTGTTCTTTCATTTTCTAATATGGGACAGTAAAACCAGAAGTAACTATTTTTTTTATATTTTCTACAAACAGGTTTACATTTTTTGCTATATGTCCCCTCTCCCCACATGGTAGGCACCTTCATTTGTTACAGTCTTGTACTTAATGATTTTCATCCCCACTGAAACAACATGCTTTAGGTGCCCCCAATGCCTAACAAATCCTATCTTACAATTCAAAATCATTGTATTTGAAATATGTTGATTCTTCTATCCTTAACATCCATTGTTACCTACACTTTCCAGCCTCCAGTCCAGAAATTTCTTGTAACATATTTTAAACTTCATGTACTTTACCACATGGTGAAAGGAAAAACGTGTTTTAATTCAGACTTATCCAAATGTGAACTCCCAAACTGCACATTTATTTTATTTTTAGTTGTAGCCCTGAGACTTGAAATGAATAGTTTTTCCAAGGTGCTACTGAATTTCTTTTTTCAGTCTCAGTCATATTTTTCCAGCAAGTTAAAGGTTTTAAATATCACTTTAGTAAAAAAAAGCTTCCAAATGAATTAACGGTCTTATGTCTTTAATGTCAAATCCTAGTGGCAAAATACTACTATCCATAATGTCATAACTTGTCACACAGTCATTGTTTTTTCTTTTTATTCTTATAACTGGTTGTCTTCGCTGTGGCTGTTGAGGAAAATGCACATTTTTGTCCCTTCTCAGTTCCTTCTTCCATTGTCCCTTGCCGTGCTACATCTGCCTTATTTATTCTTTCTTTTAGCAATGAAATGTATTGCAAAGGTAAACTCTTAAAACTGTATTGCACTAGATGAGGATACCACCACTGCTTTCTCTTTACCAACTGTTGCTTCTGTTTCCAATCTCGCCATCACACTTCCTCTTCTTCCTTTAAATCTGCCTGGTTCATCGAATTTAGCACCACTTGAATATCCGGCCAGCCAATTTCCAGCTCTGTAGCAGCTATTTCATCTATTTCTCCTTCCTTCAACAAGTTTTCTCCTGCTCCTCTCTGCGTCTGTGATGAACTCTCCTCAATCTTGGAATTCTTGAAGCTACAGTTGCGGCCCCGTGCACCACCTAGCAGCTCCAGAAAATTTTTTGTTTCCTCCCCTGCAAAGAGGAGATAAAAGTTCTCTGGTGCCCTGGCCACATTTCCCCTAGTCAGTATGAATACCACCTAAAAATAAGACAGTGGCCTACAGGGATTAACTCAGTCAACAAACATAAGTCTTCTTTTACAAACTGTCACTATACAGTCATTCTTCCTTCTCATTAATGCTCACTTCCATCTATTTATAATCACTACATTAGGGGTCCACCATTTTCCCACCCTCTCCCACCATGTAACTCATTGTCATGTTCACTTCTGTTCTCACTCACACATTCCTTCCACCTCTTCAAAACAGTCTGTCTTTTCACTTTAGTCAGACAGCTAGCATGCATCTCTCTGTCTCCCCAGGAGATTGTCAGATCACATACCAATACCTTAACTTACTTCTATTATGCTTCATCAAACACCTCCCCAAAGTCTTCCTCTCCCCTCCATTCACTTCAATCCATAATGATACTAAGGCACTCAGTGTTGCTTCTCCTTCTCACCACACTTGATAACCTGACTAATTACCACGCTACCCTCACAACTCATATTATTTCCTTCTGTAACCCACACTTACTGCTTGGCAATGCCCGCTACATCTCATTTATTAGAACCCCTTATCTCTTCCAATCTAGAAAATCAGACCACTTCCAATATAGATCTATAAAGTTAACACTCTCACTCCCTCACTGGCAAGTTTAAATTGTACTATATGAATATCCATCCCACCCCAGTCCAGGAATATAGTGGCGATACTCAACCCTGGACCTATGCAGCAGCTACCCATACCAGCCAGCCCCCTATATCAAATGCCTTCATGACTATTTCACAGTTTACTCACAACTCTAACTTACTTATATTAAGCATGAATCTTAGCAGTGTTTGCAACACAATCCATGATATCCACTTTCCAAGTATTGTAATTGCCACTAAAATCTGACTAAAAGAAGAAATAACTGACAATGAAATCATTCCCCCAGTGTTTAATATACTGGGAATGGACAGAAAACATAAGCAAGCAGGCAGCATAGCAATTATCTGTAGAAACACCTTAGAAATTACCCCAGACAACCTAAATATTCCCATATTCACCCCAAAATCAGCCAAAGAAAGTCTGTATGTATCTCAGAAACTTATATCCCACTTGGCAATAACATTAATACCACAGAAAATATCTTTCACTACATGACTGACAGCATCCAACAAGAAACTTTCATATTAGGTGAATTTAATGTAGACTAGCAATCTCTAAACTGCACCATCCTCATACACATAGTACATTTATTTGTCCTTACCTAACTGATTAATTTCCCCTCCAGACATAACAAAACACTAACAGGAATCCATGCTTCACTGGCTTCCAGCAAACAAACAAATCACAATTAATCAAAACAGAAATGAGGACAGCCTAATTCCTTCACTCTTCCTTGACATATCCAACGCCTTTATACTGTCTCCCACCAAAAGTCTCTCTCTGAACTTTCTGACCTAGGAGTTTCATACTTCCCCCTCTCTTGGTCCCACAGTTATCTATTTAATTAGCAGAAAAAAGTTAAATGGCAAAATAATATCTCAGAATTTCAAGCTGTCTCTGTTGTGGTTTATCAAGGGTTAATACTGGGCCCCTTTTTATTTGACATCTTCATGAAAAACTTCATATTGCTACCAAACTGGCCACCCCCATACAATCTGCCAAAGATTCCACCCTCATCTTATCCACCTCATCCATAATTAAATTACAGGAAATCACTCAACAGTCCTTCACAGACAGTGAATGTTACATTAAAAATTCGAATCTCTTTCTCAGTCTCACACACACACACACACACACACACACACACACACACACACACACCCACACACACACACACACACACACACACACACACACACACACACACACACACACAGGCAAAAACCTGAGATAATTCAATCTATAGGGTCAAAGACTACTTGACAGATACTGCCAGATACACATTAGCATCAGAGCATAGTCTTCCGTCACTACTGTATGCATTCCAAATACTTGCAAATACTAACATCGCTTATAAAACTAAATAGGCAGCTTGTTATAAAAAAAGTATCAAAATGTGCAGCCAGTCTTGCATATAAAACTCTTCTCTGCCTAGCATTGAACTAACTGAATTGGCTCAAACTCCGTACCCAGCTGAGCTAACCACAATCACCACATATCTCTTATACTCTCCAAAGAAATGCCCAGCACTACACAGCACTCTAGAGTATTGTCATTAAACTAGAAACATCCGGTCCTGCAACAAGCTACTACTATCAACCAGTAAACCATACAACACTTCTGCGGACAGTGTCTAGTCCCATGATATCACAAAACTCTGGAACACAAACCCCACTTAATTAAAGCATACAGGAAATTTAAATACATTCAAAACCCTACTTAAAGAAAACATACACAAAACTTGGCAGTGCATTTTTGGCTTCCCTGGTTAGTCTGTATTCTTGTAAGTAACTTCAACTCCACATTGCTTTTACCCACTTTAATATATTTGCCTCCATCTATATGTTTTACTAACCACACTAATACTTTTCACACTTTCGATCTTCTCATACAGTGAGTAATCACAACACTGCATATACACCTGCTCCACTAACTCTCATCCTAGTCATCGCTGCTCAAGTGGAGTAGAAGGATAGAGCCTTGACTACAGCCCAGATGACCAGGATTCAGATAGCCACTTGGGTGACTGATGGAGTGGTGGGAGGGATGGGCATTACTAGGGCTGGCCTGGGCTTTACTGGCACCCTAGATGAAAGGGCTCCTTGGCACCCCCTCTTTCCCCCTGTCCACATACACATATCACCTGGTGTCTTCTGCCCTCGTCTACCCATACCATCTAGACTAATTTTTTCCTTCCTTTTTTCATAGTTTGCTTTACTCTTCAGTTTTCTCTCACATTCATTCATTCATTCATTTATTCATTCAACACATTTTAAGTAGGCAAGATATCCCTGTGATAACTGTGTTGAAAAATAACTGTATTAAACTGGCGGTTTATAGAGCACAATGACCCCAGAAACCAAAGGGGTTATAGATGCTCTGAGATGCATTTTACAGTTTTTTTAAACAATATTTCCATCCAGTGATGACTTGAATTCAGTCCTGCACTTCAACTTTATTTTCCCTGAATCCTTTCAATGCAACCCAACTGACCAAGATTACGCTATAATAAGTGCATTGGAAATAACTGTGTTAAGCCGGGGGTCTGAGGTCCAGAAGGCTCTGAGGTGTATTTTATGCATTTTAAGTAATGATAGAATGAACAAAAATCATAATTAAGACTTGCTATACAACTTTGGTTTTCCTTGAATCCTTTCATCACATCTTATCTGACCAAGGCTCACTGTAATAACTATATTAAGTTGGATATCTACAGGCCACTAGAGCACGAGAAGCTATGGTGCTATACATGCTCTGAGATGATGTTACAGCTGTTTTCCAGCCTTCTGATTCAGTGATGGTGAACAAAAGTCATACATATAGGAAAAAAATCAGTCATACTTTTTATTTCAAGGAATAAATGAGTTGTATCCTAGACTTAATGCTCAACGTTAACCAAATATCAGTGCATAATAAACACAGACGATAAATGCTGGTGATGATATATAAATCATATCTGGAAATAGTATCTGCCTCCTTACACCACTTTAGAAAAGGTAGTCACTTTCTGTGTGTCTCCATCTGGTGTTAAATCGGAATAAAAATTAAAGGACAAATGCCCACTATAGGTACATCTATGCACAATTTAGATGTCAGTTTGTCATAACACAGGGTGACTATGTAGTGCATTTCACCTTTTTTCACAGTTTCCATATATTTAAGCACTCTAAGTTGTTTCCCACAAATCACACTAGTCCTGCAAAGTCAGAATAGTGTGCAAACAATCGCAAGCAGATAGTAATTTTCCTCTACCGACAATGGCAGCTATTCTATCTGTTCTGTGTGTATCAGGTGTCAACTTATGTAGTCTGTCTTAATTATCACAAATGCACACTAGTCCTACATAGCCAAAAGTGACTGCTTAAAACTGAACAAGCTTCAAGAGTCTCGGTTACTTTCATCCAACCAACCCCCCCCCATAGCTCTCAACCTCTTACCTCCAGAATCAGGGTCAAATTCTAAAATTCTTAGGGTCAGGGACACTTCATGAAATATTAGTACCATTAACATGAAGAGTTGACAGAATAAGAAAATGTGAAATAACATGGATTTTCTGAAGCAAAAGAAGTCTAGCCCTCGGATTCACGAATTCTCCGTGTAAGACTAAATAAGTCTTACTCGGAAACTGCAGTTGAATGGCATGATGTCAGCGTGCCATGCATATTCATGAGGGCACATTGACTCCACTCCAAGTCTAACATGGACCATGCAGGAAGGCAGGGGGCATGTCTGACTGCCGAGCAGTCCAAAGGTCCACGTCCCTGCAAGTGTCTGAATTGTGAAATGTCAACACACATGAGCGAGTCCACTCAAATGTCAACGTACCCAACACTACACTCCCTCACATTGTAAACCCCCAGTACAGTTATAAAAAGTAAAACTTTTAATTTTTGTTTCTAATTCCCAATATAGCTGTCCGTATTTGCGCATGTTTGCGCGGGTGTGCCTATTGCTGAGCTGCAGTTAGCAATGTCGACAATGAAGAGCATAATAAGGAATGTATATGCAAATTAAGCCAAATAGCAATAGCGTAGTGGTAGAGCCTTCCCACAAAGAGGAGGCATTCATGGTTCGAGCCCCACCACTCCCCTTTCTATTTTATGTTTTAAATTAGTAAATGAAATAATTCCTGACATATATGAATAAAATTTTCCTAAAAAGCATTGAAATGGCCTATGTATCAGTGAACAAAATGTATACTTATAAAGGATCCTGACATATAATTGCCCATAGTTAAGCAACGCTTTACCCAGCGCATTATAGTTGCCCATAGCTAAATAGCACTTTACCCAGCACAATATAGTTGCCCATAGCTAAATAGTGCTTTACCCAGTGCAATCAGTTTGCGGGGAGGTGCGCGCTGCACCAACCAGCGCACCATCGGGCAACGTGGAGCAACAAAGAGCAAAGTTGCCTAAACACAGCCACACCCCCTAGCCTGTCTGGACAGTAGTAAAATAAAAAGCAATGACAAGGTTCAAACCCAGGACACTGTGCACCATAATCAAAGTACTGAACCACTAAGCCATGACAGCTTAGGATAAACAGCCACTGTTAACATACATATACTTATAAATGGTAGATTAACCATTGCTAAGCATATCTGCAGTCAGCCGAGATTTTTCAAAAATGACCAATCACAAAAAAGTGTGGGAAATGCGGCATATTTAAGCCCCATAGGCGGGAATACTCACCATAACTGATTGTAGCTCCCATCTGCAGTTAAAATGGCTGGTGCTGGAGAGGGTACTCACTTTCGAGCGCAACACTGGGGCATCGAGGAGTCAAAATACATGGTTTAGTTCCTTGTCCACCATCATGAGTCAAGACTCCTTCAGGGCCAGTTCCAAGGGATGGAGTACAAAGCAGAGGCTTGGAACCGGTTAGCTCATGATCTCACCAGTGCCACAGGTGTTCCTTGGACTGGAGAGCAGGTCCATCACCACCATGCAGACCTGAAGAGATGGAAGCAGGACCTACTGAGCCAATGGATACAGGAGGCCCATGACATGCAAGATGCCCCACTACTGAGTAGGTAGCCATGGAATGCAGTATGTAAGACATGCTAATTTAGTCTATATAATGGATAGGTATGTCTCAATATCCCTTCATTTACTTCACAGCTGCAGGTGTCCGTGCTGCGAATCAGCAAGCCTATGCAGATAGGCTGCTAAGGCTGCGCCACCAGGCAGGTTAGTAATTATTCTGCATGTATTGTTATATAAAATAGGTGAGAGAGCCTGAAAGAAAGTGTTGTAGCCCAATAATACAGCCATAAAATGTCCTGAATAATTCCTCTGCATGTACTGTTATATAAAATAAGTCAGAGAGACAGAAAAAGAGTGTAGTAACCCATTAAGAAAGGTAAAATATGTCTGGAATAATATTTCTGCATGTACTGTCATATAAAATAAGTGAGCGAGCCTGAAAAAGAGTGTTGTAACCTATTAATAAAGGTATAATATGTCTTGAATATGTCTTCCGTATGCACCTTAATAACAAATAAAGGAGAGAGCCTGTGGAAAAGTGTGTAATGTAATTAATAAACGTATAATACTTGGAATGTGTCTGTGTCACTTACTTTGAAATGTTGTTGTACCCTTGCATTATACAAATAGTACTGTTGTAATAAGTGCTGTCAACCCACAGTTGGGCAGTCCCATATAAAGTGGATGATGGAAGTGCCAGTAGCTATGAAGCATATATACAGTCCTCAACAGTCAGTTAATGGCTGGCATGCATAAGTAAATCTGGCACACGAGTAGGTTGTTAATGTGTTCCCCAGAACTGTGAGTGTGCTACACGAAATGTAGGGTTCTGTAGAAATTTAACTGAAAATGTCACGTGAACACATCCAGATATGGAGATATAGAAATATAAATAACTATGTAGCAGTAACATCTGCATCTTGGACAGTTGGTATGTCAGATATAGGTCAGATATACAATGAACTAGCTAAACCCAATACACAACCTAATGCATGTTGCCAAGTGTAATAATACATGTAGGGGATATACACCTGCAGTCAATAGGAATGTAGTGTAGACTAAAAGTACTTATAAGATGTTAATTGAGGTTTCTTTCTACACCCTACTGTATGTGCATAAACAATGCAATTCCACACCTCAATGGGTATGTCTAATCTCAAAACATTTGTTGGGACATATGTCCTATTGTTCTATAAACATCTGCATTTACTTTGATGCATGTGCCCTGTTCAAACACCACAATCTTGGCCTGTTGCCACCAATCATCCTTGCATGCTGTTGGAATGTCCACTGTCGTTCAATATATGCATGTGTTATGCTTGCTGTTCAACTATTGGAACCTTGGTGTGTTGGGTTAATGGGAATATTACTGCATGCTGTTACAACTAATTTGGAATGCTGTTGTTTATGCTGTAATTAAACACACCTAATCACAGAATGTATGGGAAGGCCAGTCCCAGCGGACCCACCTGTCCCTCCTCAGCTGGCGATTGCACCTGGCACCAGCAGGTCTGGTGCCCGGCCCGGGCTCCCCTCCTCCATTGGTCCTGTGCCACCTTCAGGTGGAAGCACTGCAGGACATGTGGCTCGTCTCCCCCATGCAAGCGTAGGCAGTGAAGGGCCACCTGTCACCCTCTGAAAGGTCCGGGCTGTGGTGCATAGGGAGATCCAGCGTTCAGTCACTGATCCCCTATGCCAGCTCGAAGAGAGTGGCGTGACTCATGGGTGAGCCTGCCCCTCCTACGCAGCCCCCAGCACAGCCACCTTCGGGGTTGTGAAGGTGCAGTAGTGACTGCCCATGGGTGGGGATCTCAGTTCCACTGTTACCATCTGTGGGCTCATGGGCTTGTGATTTCCAAACATCCGTCCCTGTCAATTGTGTTCACCCACCCCATGTGTCATACTGTATGCATCTTGTTTGTCTTGTCTGTTTACTTCCCCAACCTACCTCCCCAAATATACCTACTTCCTCTACCTCACTTTCCACTCTCACCTAAAAAAAAAAAAAAGGGAAATCTGTTCCCACAAAAAAATTATGCCCCATACATAGCTGCCCATTTCGCACACATGTCCGCTGGGCATGTAAACTGATAATTATAATTGGCAGTACAACACATCACTCCAAATTTATTGCATATGCACAGCTGTTGCTGGTAAAGAAATGGGCAGCTATGGACCTTCCCTACACCCATCCTGCACATCCCGAGCTTGTTTCCCTACTGTCTTACCCTCTTTGTGCCCACTTTTTCACCACTTTCCTATCTCCCCATTTTCTTTTCTTTCAAAGAAATTAGCACGGGGTTAGCGGGAGTAAGCACTTTTAAGCAGTAGTTAGCGTGTTTGAGCGAGTGTGCGCATGTGTGCGCTTAGCTAAGTATTGCTAAGCATCGCGCAAACCCGTGCAAAACCGCTTACAACTGCTTAAAAGTGCCTTAGTCACTCTGCATGGCAGGGCCCTTATTCTTCTGAGCAGCAAAATAAAACACTTCTGTCAGTCTTGAACCCCGGACCTTGGAGACACTAGACTGCATGAAGTACCACTAGGCCACAGTAGATTTACAACAAGTTGGTGCTGTAATAAATATATCATGCATTACAATGAGTGAATGTAAAGGGAAAATAGGAATGTCATAACACAAATCTTGTTATGTGGATCCTTACCAGCAGTTGTTGTGGAATTGCATGACATGACTGTGAAAAGAGAACCAGCCATTCTAGCCAGAAATAATGTTACAGTAGCACTTTACAAACCCCACACAGTATCAGAGCAGGATAAACACTGGCATATTTGAATAGGGCAGAGGCCATACTTCCCAACTGTGACTGCTTTTCAGGGATGTCCCTGATTCCTAAACAAATGTTAGCTTTGTCCCTCAGAATCCCTCTGAAAAGTACTGATGGTAGGCCGAAGAGTGGGGAATTACACTTAATGAATAATGTCAATAAGTAATAGTACACACTGCATGCACGTCAGAAAAGGTGTATTAATACATATGCTCTGATTCTCTCACAGTCTCAACTTAATGTCTGTAATATATTACAGGTGTACCCCACTTATATGTACCTTTCCCAGAGGCTGTTCAAATATATACCTGAGTGTATCAGAGGCCTGGCAGAGGCAGAAACACACAGGCATTTCAGCTTGTCTGCTGTTACACACTCTGCAAATAGCTTTGGAATGAGTCCCATAAGCATACCCGTATGTAGGAGTACAGCACAGAAATATCAAAGGATGTAGCCATGTACTGTTAGCAACCAACTGTGGCAATGCCATTGTTCCAGTGCAGAAAAGACCGGTGTGGTGCACAGACAAAAAATAATAGGCTAACCTCTGGCTACCATCTGGATATGCCCACAAGTGGGAGCTACACAGACAGACTACTTGCCTTGTTAGACTAACAGGTACACAGCAACCCTGCATGTTCAACAAGATAAACATCACATCTGTACTTCTGCACCCCTACCCAAAATAACAATATACCTGTGTATTCAGGCTCTACCAAGGATGTAGGTAGGCATACTCAGTACTGAAATGTGTCCAGTTGTCTTGTGCAGCCCATGCTAATGTCAACACAAATAAACAACAAACTGTTCAGAAGTGAGGTAATTGATATTTACAGTATAGTAGTTCACAAACAGTTCATGTGCCAGAGGAATACATTGCAATAACTACTTTTGTATGGCAGTCAATTGTCTAATTAGAAAAGAAAGTACATACTCCCATCAATCTTGTGTAAGCATGTGGAGAGGTGAGTAAAATTCTACACTGACAAGTGTGTACTAGAAGCAGGAACATTCAGGTTTGAGTACAACATGCAAATTACTAAACGTATAATACTTGGAATGTGTCTGTGTCACTTACTTTGAAATGTTGTTGTACCCTTGCATTATACAAATAGTACTGTTGTAATAAGTGCTGTCAACCCACAGTTGGGCAGTCCCATATAAAGTGGATGATGGAAGTGCCAGTAGCTATGAAGCATATATACAGTCCTCAACAGTCAGTTAATGGCTGGCATGCATAAGTAAATCTGGCACACGAGTAGGTTGTTAATGTGTTCCCCAGAACTGTGAGTGTGCTACACGAAATGTAGGGTTCTGTAGAAATTTAACTGAAAATGTCACGTGAACACATCCAGATATGGAGATATAGAAATATAAATAACTATGTAGCAGTAACATCTGCATCTTGGACAGTTGGTATGTCAGATATAGGTCAGGTATATAATGAACTAGCTAAACCCAATACACAACCTAATGCATGTTGCCAAGTGTAATAATACATGTAGGGGATATACACCTGCAGTCAATAGGAATGTAGTGTAGACTAAAAGTACTTATAAGATGTTAATTGAGGTTTCTTTCTACACCCTACTGTATGTGCATAAACAATGCAATTCCACACCTCAATGGGTATGTCTAATCTCAAAACATTTGTTGGGACATATGTCCTATTGTTCTATAAACATCTGCATTTACTTTGATGCATGTGCCCTGTTCAAACACCACAATCTTGGCCTGTTGCCACCAATCATCCTTGCATGCTGTTGGAATGTCCACTGTTGTTCAATATATGCATGTGTTATGCTTGCTGTTCAACTATTGGAACCTTGGTGTGTTGGGTTAATGGGAATATTACTGCATGCTGTTACAACTAATTTGGAATGCTGTTGTTTATGCTGTAATTAAACACACCTAATCACAGAATGTATGGGAAGGCCGGTCCCAGCGGACCCACCTGTCCCTCCTCAGCTGGCGATTGCACCTGGCACCAGCAGGTCTGGTACCCGGCCCGGGCTCCCCTCCTCCATTGGTCCTGTGCCACCTTCAGGTGGAAGCACTGCAGGACATGTGGCTCGTCTCCCCCATGCAAGCGTAGGCAGTGAAGGGCCACCTGTCACCCTCTGAAAGGTCCGGGCTGTGGTGCATAGGGAGATCCAGCGTTCAGTCACTGATCCCCTATGCCAGCTCGAGGCGAGAGTGGCATGACTCATGGGTGAGCCTGCCCCTCCTGCGCAGCCCCCAGCACAGCCACCTTCGGGGTTGTGAAGGTGCAGTAGTGACTGCCCATGGGTGGGGATCTCAGTTCCACTGTTACCATCTGTGGGCTCATGGGCTTGTGATTTCCAAACATCCGTCCCTGTCAATTGTGTTCACCCACCCCATGTGTCATACTGTATGCATCTTGTTTGTCTTGTCTGTTTACTTCCCCAACCTACCTCCCCAAATATACCTACTTCCTCTACCTCACTTTCCACTCTCACCTAAAAAAAAAAAAAAGGGCAATCTGTTCCCACAAAAAAATTATGCCCCATACATAGCTGCCCATTTTGCACACATGTCCGCTGGGCATGTAAACTGATAATTATAATTGGCAGTACAACACATCACTCCAAATTTATTGCATATGCACAGCTGTTGCTGGTAAAGAAATGGGCAGCTATGGACCTTCCCTACACCCATCCTGCACATCCCGAGCTTGTTTCCCTACTGTCTTACCCTCTTTGTGCCCACTTTTTCACCACTTTCCTATCTACCCATTTTCTTTCTTTCAAAGAAATTAGCACGGGGTTAGCGGGAGTAAGCACTTTTAAGCAGTAGTTAGCGTGTTTGAGCGAGTGTGCACATGTGTGCGCTTAGCTAAGTATTGCTAAGCATCGTGCAAACCCGTGCAAAACTGCTTACAACTGCTTAAAAGTGCCTTAGTCACTCTGCATGGCAGGGCCCTTATTCTTCTGAGCAGCAAAATAAAACACTTCTGTCAGTCTTGAACCCCGGACCTTGGAGACACTAGACTGCATGAAGTACCACTAGGCCACAGTAGATTTACAACAAGTTGGTGCTGTAATAAATATATCATGCATTACAATGAGTGAATGTAAAGGGAAAATAGGAATGTCATAACACAAATCTTGTTATGTGGATCCTTACCAGCAGTTGTTGTGGAATTGCATGACATGACTGTGAAAAGAGAACCAGCCATTCTAGCCAGAAATAATGTTACAGTAGCACTTTACAAACCCCACACAGTATCAGAGCAGGATAAACACTGGCATATTTGAATAGGGCAGAGGCCATACTTCCCAACTGTGACTGCTTTTCAGGGATGTCCCTGATTCCTAAACAAATGTTAGCTTTGTCCCTCAGAATCCCTCTGAAAAGTACTGATGGTAGGCCGAAGAGTGGGGAATTACACTTAATGAATAATGTCAATAAGTAATAGTACACACTGCATGCACGTCAGAAAAGGTGTATTAATGGGTCTCCTTCTAATGACCGAAACGCCAATTCGCCGACAGGGAAATAACCGACACGAAACGACCGACAACGCAGTTGACCGACACGCTCGAATCCCGACAGACGGAAGACCGACAAGGGGAATGTGTAAGCGCGACCTGGTAAGTATGCGATAGTGAGGGATTTAGGAGTAGGGAGCGGACAGGTAAGTGTGCAATACTCAGGGATGTAGGGTTAGGGTGTGTGATAGGTGAGTGTGCGGTAGTGTCGGAGCTTGGGGTTTGGGGTGTGTAAGTGAGTTAGGGTTAGGGTGCAGGTAGGGAGAGTGTGCGGTAGTGTCGGAGCTTGGGGTTTGGGGTGTGTAAGTGAGTTAGGGTTAGGGTGCAGGTAGGGAGTGTGCGGTAGTGTCGGAGCTTGGGGTTTGGGGTGTGTAAGTGAGTTAGGGTTAGGGTGCAGGCAGGGAGAGTGTGCGGTAGTGTCGGACCTTAGGGTTAGGGTTTGGGTTAGGGCTAGTGGATATGTGTTGTAGTGTACTGTGTTGTTTACGTGTAGTGTGTCGGTGTTATGGTGTTCGGTGTTTCGCGTTGTCGGGTTTGTGTGTTGTCGGTTTTCTGGCGTCGGTTATTTCACTGTCGGCGAATCGGCGTTTCGGTCATTAGAAGTAGACCCGTATTAATACATATGCTCTGATTCTCTCACAGTCTCAACTTAATGTCTGTAATATATTACAGGTGTACCCCACTTATATGTACCTTTCCCAGAGGCTGTTCAAATATATACCTGAGTGTATCAGAGGCCTGGCAGAGGCAGAAACACACAGGCATTTCAGCTTGTCTGCTGTTACACACTCTGCAAATAGCTTTGGAATGAGTCCCACAAGCATACCCGTATGTAGGAGTACAGCACAGAAATATCAAAGGATGTAGCCATGTACTGTTAGCAACCAACTGTGGCAATGCCATTGTTCCAGTGCAGAAAAGACCGGTGTGGTGCACAGACAAAAAATAATAGGCTAACCTCTGGCTACCATCTGGATATGCCCACAAGTGGGAGCTACACAGACAGACTACTTGCCTTGTTAGACTAACAGGTACACAGCAACCCTGCATGTTCAACAAGATAAACATCACATCTGTACTTCTGCACCCCTACCCAAAATAACAATATACCTGTGTATTCAGGCTCTACTAAGGATGTAGGTAGGCATACTCAGTACTGAAATGTGTCCAGTTGTCTTGTGCAGCCCATGCTAATGTCAACACAAATAAACAACAAACTGTTCAGAAGTGAGGTAATTAATATTTACAGTATAGTAGTTCACAAACAGTTCATGTGCCAAAGGAATACATTGCAATAACTACTTTTGTATGGCAGTGAATTGTCTAATTAGAAAAGAAAGTACATACTCCCATCAATCTTGTGTAAGCATGTGGAGAGGTGAGTAAAATTCTACACTGACAAGTGTGGACTAGAAGCAGGAACATTCAGGTTTGAGTACAACATGCAAATTACTGTCTACAACCCTAGCTTCAGAGATAAGAAGTATACCGACCTTCTGACTGACACAACGGTGTCCACAGCAAACAAGCATGGGCCCCACTTTGGAAAGCTGAAAGGGCTGCGCCTACATAACCTAGCATTTTATAGCAGTGAGCTGCTATGACAGTGAGTACTGCAATTACCACACAGTAGGCTGCATGCAATTAGTAAATGGTGGGCACCAATTGGTGCAGAGGCCATCACATGCACATGTGCAGATACCTAGAAAAGCAGGCTGTACTTGCTGTCTACACATGCAATAATCTCATTGCAGCAAGAGAGAGAGAGCGACAGAGACAGAGGCAAAGGCAGAGACACAGACAAAGACAGACAGAGAAACACAGAAAAAGAAAGAGCAAGAGACAGAGAAAAAAAAACAAAACCAAAAAACATTTCCTTTAAAAACAAACGGAACACAGAAATACAAACAAAAGGTATGGAACACATATGTATTTGCTGGCATGTAGTAGATGTTTATGAAGAGTACTCTACATACTATGAATCATCCATATGTGGCAGCAGTACATATCTCTATGTATCCGTACATGTGCATAGGGCATGGGACATACTGCAACTGTTTGTGAAGGGTGTACATATATACGTTGTTGAAGGTTGTTATGTGCAAATTTCTATGTAGGTTGTAGTGTGTGGCAAAGAAAATAGCATGCAGTGCTGGTATATGCCATGTGGTGGTTAAACGCTGTGGGTATGCTCTGTCAGTTTTACAGTGTTGCAGCCAGTGAGGCCTGCTAAAGCTACATGGGCTGAGGACACCTTCAATGCAGTCTGAACAATACTGTGCAATATTATTACATAACTGTATATCTCACAACTGTCACATAAGTGATATTCCCACCATGAATAGTGGATTGTGTATATGCCTATATGTACATCTATATGTACAGCAATGGATGTTTATATGTATGTGTGTGTGTGTGTGTGTGTGTGTGTGTGTGTATATATATAGACATATATATATATATATGTATATATATATATATGTATATATATATATATATATATATATATACATAGATATATATATATATATATATATATATATACATATATATATATATATATATATATATATAGTTAGAGGGAGAGAGACATGGGGCATACGTACTGTGACAGGTGCCTGGCGACCAAGGTATGGACTGAAGCTCAGTGTTAACACTGCAGTGCCATCCCTTCTTGCCAGAACACTGTACCCATTAACTACCACATAGGTGGTAGTCTACCTAACACCAAAGGTGTGATAAGGGAACATGGGACACAGGTGGACAGTAGCCTCCCCTGTGATAATCACAGTGCCACACTGGTCATGTACTCTATCTACGTGGTACACGTCATCACAAAAGGTGTGTCATCTAGGGAAATATAGGTCAGTGTTCCCCTCTACTTATCACACTTAAAACCCATTAGAGAGTACAATGCCAACTACAGCAACTGGAAAGGCCACAGACATACCTCACAAAGAGTAATACCGGCCTCAAACAGATGCCCTATGCAGACCGACTCACAAAACCACAGCTACACTGTGTTGCATAACGCCTACCCAGAGGTGACCTCTGCCTAACATACTGAGCTATGTCACACCCATAGCTGTTGGACATCCTCCACGTAAACATATTACAATCCATCCCAGATACATGCTCTAGGGCCCTGCACCTTGTCAGCTCACTAAACAGCACATGCTGGAGGAATAGAGTTCTAACTCAGAGACATGCCATACTCTGGAACAAACCACCTATCAATATCAAACAAAGCTCCTCATTAGCAGTTGTTATAAATACACCCCGGGAATCACCTCTGTGGCTCTGGTTGACAGGGGCAAGTGAAATTAAATTACATGTGTGTCAAAGGGCAGGGTAGCGTATGGCTAGGCTGCTGCAGGCCCTAGGGCCAATAGTGTATTACCTACCCATGACACGAAGCACACACACATGTACTTAGTGCAATAATTGCTATGTGAGGTTGACTGAGTGTGATGGTGAATGTGTTGGTGAATGTGTGCAAGGTCTGTAAAGGTGTGATAGCTTAGTGTGAAATTGTTTCTGTCATGGTAGTTTGTGTCCTAGCTGTGATCCTAGCAAAAAATGTGTATGCAATTGCAAGGCAGAAAAAGTAGTATGGCATACGGTGTGATGTAGTCCCTTGTTGTCGTCTGTGGTGTCCCATTGTAGGCTAAAGCAATACATGTATGCTTAGTGAGTGGTACTGCTGGTGAATCCAACTCCCATATGAACTGTAGTGCTACCTGAAGCTGTAGGCCTAAACAGTACAGTATGGTGTATGTTCACATTGCTTGGAAACACTGTTTTGTGTCTTCCCTGTAGTCCTCACAGATTGCATACCTCAGGCATAAGGTTTTGTAAGTAGTGACACACAGTACTGTATGGTACACAGGTAAAGCTCATTTGGGTTGGCATACATTTGTGTGTTGTATGTATGTCTGATGTGTGTGTAATTATGCCTGTACTATGCCCTCAATCATATCTGTGTTACAGGGTATATGTGTGTATCTAGCAACATGTATAGTCTAGTACAGCAGTATGCCACCTATATCAACAACTGTGCACATATGTTAGGCAGGGGTTTGGCATCAAAGACTACTGTGGTATACTGGTAATACTGTAATTGTACTTTACATTCATTGCAATGGATGACATCTTTCTTCATGCATTAGCTTGATATATACCTCCTGTGGCTAGGTGGTGTATTGTGTCACATACAGTGTGCCATGTACTGTTGTATAGTCTTACATACTGGTTTCACTTTGTTGCTGTGCAGAACATGGTTTAATATATAGAACGTGCCAGGCACTGTCAGGCAGTTGTGGGCTGAGCACTGATATGTGGTATTAAAAGTGTGTACCTACTGACAGCCAATAGGTTGCTATATATGGCATTTCATTGATGTCTGTACTTTAGAATGTTAAGTGTGCCACATGACTTGCTCACAATTATTGTTTTATTGTCTTCCAGGGATATGTCTCACCATCGCAACCCTGTGTATTCCCCTGAAGAGGAGGAAATAATCGTAGCTACCCTACTACAACATCACAACCTGCTGTTCTCCCGAACCAGCCAGGACCAGCATGGGCACACTGCACTGTGGCAAGATGTTGTCCGTCGGGTGAATGACGTAGGCGTGCATAACCGGACTTATGAGCAGGTACACCATAACTGCAGTGATTTAATTAGACATGTCCGGCAGCATGCCTCCGATGTCCGCAGACAACAGCTTGTCACAGGTGGTGGTGCAGCATCACACCTGCCCCTCACCAGAGTGGAAGAGCTGCTCCTCAGCGTGGTGTCTCCTGGCCAACCACTACAACAGACATTTGTCATCATGGAGGCCGGAGTCACCCAGCAAGTTGACTCAGAGCGTGTAGGTAACATGGCATATCTGTAGACTGCTGTTAGCTCGATTGTTAGAACATGCATATGTCAGATGTGTACTGTGTATTTAGAAGATGTGGAGCCTGGTGTTGTGCAATACTGATAATTTAGAACACAATCTGTATGCCTGTGACTGTCACATGCTGTACTACTGTAAAGTTGCAAACTCACAGCAGCAATGCCATAGTTGTTGACACTGACAAACTGTCTCATATCCTTGTAGGTCCCTCTGGTGTGACAGCAAGACTGCAGACCCATGCTGGTGAGTGTTCTACATTTAATATAGCAAATAACATGTGCATGTCATAGGTGAGTTGTAGGCCATATACACATCTAAAACACCTACACATAATGCATGCTCTGCATGTTTTCTGTGGGACTATGCACATCCCAGTAACATGAGCAGCTGCCTCAAACACATGCAATACACAGAGCATCCCAACCAATTGTGGTTCACTGTAGTGGACATTGTATAGGCAGTTTCAATACACATGCACACAACATACACCACTTTGTCATATGCAGTAAGTGTTAATATGATACACATGGCCTATTTAGACACCTGCTGTAAGGTCAGACTCCAGTATCCCAAATGTCATCCACACAGCACACATACTATGCCTGAGGGGTAGAGGCCTATCATGGGGCGGTGCGACACTCTTCAACACACAACACATTCATGTTAGGCAATGCTCCCTATTGAACACCTTACATACCCATGTAACAACTGCCTGTGAAATGGTTAATGTAGAAAAAATGCTGCAGTTCAGGTACAGCAAGATAGTTGCCAGTGTGGCACACATTAGTGGCCTTGATTGACCACATGATGCTGCCTGATGATGGCTCAAGGTACTACACTACATCCAGTTACAGTAACTACAGTACTAGATATAACATTCATTGCTATACACCTGACAGTTGTGTGCATCCGGCCATGGTATGTATACCTATGAGTGATGGTGCACAGGACATTGGAAAGCATTTAATGCTTGCACAGCAATGTTGTGTCCATGTACACATTGTCTTCCAGGGTGAGGCCAATCATTGAACAACACACATGCATCAAAGACATGTATACTGTTATTAACAAGGACTCTGTACACTCACACTGCATGCTGTTGAGCAGCACACATCCTGCATGCTGCCACGTGTGATAGGACTCTTTGGCTTGTGATACTATACTCCACCATCAACTATTAATGAGTATGTTCTGGATTGCTGTTGGTGTGTATGTGTGTGTGTGTATGTCAACTTTACCGAGTAGTGTATTTGTGTGCATGTATTCATGTGTTCATGTGTGCATGTGTTCATGTGTTCATGTGTGCATGTGTGCATGTGTTCATGTGTTCATGTGTTCAAGTGTTCATGTGTGCATGTGTGCATGTGTGCATGTGTTCATGTGTGCTAACATCATGTACAGATTGTAAAGTGTGTTTCCTGTCTTCCTCTCACAGGTGCTGAAGTTGTGTTGGTTGAGTGCAGCAGGGAACCTGAAGTCACTGCCACAAATAGTGGAAATGATGATACATGTGTTGTGGCACAGGTAGGCTTGACAGGGTCTGTCGTTGGTCCGCCAATCGACAGTACACAGCTTTCCACCCCATCTATGTGCACATTCATACTGCCAATACATCCCTCATCACCAATGGCCTTAGCTGAGGGACAGCATACAGTAGGCATTGACCAGGATAGTGCAGTATCTATGGCACATGCATCCCCTCACAGCAGCCATACTCAGACTCCTGGAACGGTACCACATAGGCAGATGTCCAGGGGTTCTCGTGGGAGCACTGCTGGTCGTAATGCCCCTGGCATATGTGCCCCCATAGGTCTTACAACCTCAGGTATGTTCCAGGCTGTAATGCAGCCACAGGCACATATGGGACAGTACACCAGACAGGGACTAAGGGCACAGAGGGCCCATAACACCGCTATCAATGACAGTATCTGTGACCTTGCCGGTGCCATCCGTAATTACACTGAGGTCATTGATAGACGTTGGGGGGAGACACTAGATGTCCTCTGCAATGTCATGTCCATGTGCCAGGACAGTGCAGGACAGCTGAGACGTGGACATATGCCAGCAACATCATCAGCTGGCAGTCATCACGGACAACACACAAGTCACAGCCGCTCCCGTAGTGGCAGTACCAGCCCCAGCAATGTTGGGGGTTGGGCTGTAAATAGACCGTCCTAGAAGACAATGTGCACATGGCTCTGGCCAGTCCCAGCAGGGACATGGGTCCAGTCAACATCCCTCTGCCTCAGATGATAGTACCCAGTCTGGCTTAGTACCCGATACTGTTCGTGGCACCCCTGCCAGTCACAGGTACTGTGTCCATGGCCAGAGACGGTGATCTGTACAGCCTGGCAGGTACAGTCTGTGGCTGTCCAACAACCTCCCATATTTGGCAGCCACATGGTGGAACTGTGTGCATGCAGACACACACACACATAAACCAAACACCTAGGGCTAACACATACACATACACACACACATTACATCAGCATTGACCCATGCTGTTCTGTTGTCCCACACACACACACACACACACACACACACACACACACACACACACACACACACACACACATGTCGATTGGATGGGTCAATGTCGGGCTCTGGCAAACCAACAACACACCCTGTGCATATGATGAAACTGTGCCATCTCCTGTCATCTGTAACATTGATGCAGGAACAGGCTAACATGGTGCTGATGCACAGGGTGACTTAATAGCAGTGTAGCAATGTTAGCATGTTGTCAACAGTAAAGTGTAATGATATCCTTATAGGTATACCTGAGCAGGCATGATGCATTAAAGCTATGATTATCAATGTAGTATTGTTTACACCAGTGTTAATTCCAAAAATGTATTGTCCGCCCATGTGCCACTTGGCTGATATGTGTAGTTCTGGCAGCATGTGTTGGTGAATGGACAGTAAGTGTGTGATGTGTGCAGTACAGATTTGCAGGTGTACATTTGTGAACATGGTGGAGGTGCACTGTCTGCATGTACGTGCATAGTGGACACATAGGAAGGGTGACATGCCCTGTATTACACAGTGTTAACACTTCATAGTTTTTATTGGTGGCCAGTATGCATTTTACTACACATATGTTTTAACTTGGGTACACGTGTGTATGACATGGTTTGACACTATGCTGTGAGTGATACTGTTAATATCGGTCATTGATTTGCATTCTGGTAGTATACACAACCTCAACAGCCTGACTATAACCAATCGTTAGATGATGTCTTGACAACTGACACACAGATGTAGGAAACACAGTAGCATTTGGATCCTTCCGGTACTATACTATACCAGTAACCAGTGGTATTGACCGCCACCCATTCCTGGGACCACTCCTGTTTGGCATGTAGCCCTCTTAGGTACAAGCAAACACACTAGGGATATGTCTGTCCACATCTGGTAATGCATACAGTGGCCTACAATGCATTCTTCGGATGAGACACTTATCCTCCACAAGGGCATCATACAGACAGATACCTGTTGACCAACCCATGCTGTAAAGCTATAAGCCAACTGTAGCATAGTCATCCACATTTACTAAACATAGTATCCCGACAGTACCACATAGGTAGTAGGCCACAACATGTAGAAGGGGTACCGATACAACCACATGTTATGTCATCTGTCCTTTGGTATTCACATTTCCAAAGGTATTCTGAAGTCCCTCGGTGTATCACATAAGCAATAAGGGGTCTGTATACATATCCAAGAAGTTGTTGTACACCTATAATGAATGTCCATTATTGACAGACTTTGTTGTGTTTGAACATGTCTGAAATATACCCCAGTCATGAACCCTTACTCACACTATTCTATAGAAACTGTCATGGGTGTGTGTGACACAGATGACCTAGGCCACAGATCACTACAGCGGCTGGTCTTGTCACAAACATACATATGTGACCTAAGGTCTGAGAAGCAGCAGCACAATCTGTCAAAGGTAACAGATGTATTCATGTAGAAAGCAGGCTTCACACCTATGAACTAATTGAGGTCACATGTACATATATGTATTTGCCACACAGATACCTGAAGTGTGCAATGCACATACCGTTGTTTTAATGATATGTCATACAGTAGTAAAAGCAAAACCCACAACACATTGACCGACAGTGTCATGCACGCACACTCAGCAATTGCAGGATTCAAACCCCTACCTAACTTCGTTATGATACTAGAGAGATTCACATTAACACAATGCGCTATATGCTTTACTGGGAGCTTTCATTTCCACTGCTGTATTTGTGGGATGCTGACATCATCAGACTTGGCAAAGAGGAATTTATCTCTTTTAATGTGTTTTCCTAGTCTCCAAAAGGAACACTCCTTTTAAAGGAAATCACACACAAACATACACCCCCCCACACACACTCAGCAATTGCAGGATTCAAACCTCTGCCTAACTATGTTATGATACTAGAGAGATATGCATTAACACTACGCACTATATCCTTTACTGGGAGTTTTTATTTCCACTGCTGTATTTGTGGGATGCTGACATCATTAGACTTGGCAAAGAGGAATTTACCTCTTTTAATGTGTTTTCCTAGTCTTCAAAAAGGGCACTCCTCTCAAAGGAAATCACACACAAACACACATAGCAACTGCAGGATTTAAACCCCTACCTAACTATATTATGATACTAGAGAGATACGCATTAACACGACGTGCTATATGCTTTACTGGGAATTTTCATTTCCACTGCTATATTTGTGGGATGCTGACATTATCAGACTTGCCAAAAAGGAATATACCTCTTTTAAGGTGTTTTCCTAGTCTCCAAAAAGGGCACTCCTCTCAAAGGAAATCACACACAAACATACACACACACACACACACACACACACACACACACACACACACACACACACAGCAATTGCAGGATTCAAACCCCTACCTAGCTATGATTATGATACTAGAGAGATAAACATTAACACAATGGGCTATATACTTTACTGGGTGTTTTCATTTCTCCTGCTATATTTGTAGAATGCTGACATCATCAGACTAGACATGGTAATGTGTGTGCACTTTGTTTTATGCAATCCCAGGACTGAACCATGGGGGACAGCAGGTATTACCAGCTTGAACAGGACTCCACAATTCTTAGCTTGTGTGATCTATCTGTGGACCAGTTGCCAATCCATCATATGACAATACATATTTATGCACAGATTGTTGATTTTGTGGATACGACATGTGTCTGGGATGTTGGAAAAGGGCTATTCAAAGTCTATGTGGGACGTGTGTAGCTCATTTCAGTGATGTATGTCCTGGGTGGCTGCCTTGCAAACAGTCTAGCAGGTTTGGGAACCATGATCTGCCCATGACCAAACCAAAGTTGGTAGGGTTGTGTGTTTGTCGGCTTCCAATAGCTCTGTTTATGACTTCAATCATGATGGACTCCATGGTCTTGCAGATCAGACTTCATAGGCTTATAAGACTATAGTTCCCATGGTCTGTAGTGCACTAACACTTGTGGAGTGTGCCATATGTTGCTGTAACCCATTCAGCGACTTCATATCCTGTAGAGAGGGTGAGGCTCAACAGACTGTTCAGATGCAGGGTCTGTTTGTTCTGCAGTTCACTTATGACACATATAGGGAAACAATGTAATCCAACTGATGCCATGTTTTCAGCTTTGGAAGGAGCTGTTTACCCATTCTACGTGTGATATCTCCTGGTATGATGATAGGGCCTTTTGTCAGTGGGAGGTGGGTATGTATGTATGGGCTTGTGTGACAGGATGTTGGCATTGTCAGTCATTTACAGCTGGCCCTGACTCAGGAAATATATGAGTGTACATTGCTATTTATGACATAGCTGAAGGAAGTGTCATGGTTCTGTCTGGACTCCTTCGCAGATAATCTTTCCAAAACACCAACAAACTTAAGCACTAAACCCCTGTTATACTCTTTTACACACCTAACACCCTACTGATCCTTTTTGATCAGTGAAAAGAGTATTTCATCATAATATCCTGACATGTCCAAAGGTCAGTTTCGTGTGTACTCTCCAGTCCAGCTGGTGAATATGGGAATTTTGAGGCAATGTTACAACTGCCTTGTGTACACAGACAACCCTCTCCTCCTCCCAACAAACTCAGATTTATGTGAGAGATGCAACTATATAGACAAACTGGAGGCTGAGCTCTCTAGACCCATGACTGGTGCAGTCTATCAGGAGGAAAAGGTAACCACACACACCACAAATCCAGTCTCAGATAGACCTATAGCAACAGCAAACCAAACACATAAACACAAAAACATACTCAGAGGCTCTAAATAAAAACCTACCTAAGCAGCAGAGACCTCCAAAGCAGACACCCAAACAACTGCTACCCCACAACAATACCCACATATCACATAGTTCACAAAGTCAGTGTGCCACACAGTCACTGCTGTTAAGGCTGACAACACACCTAATGCACTTGTAATAGGTGACTCTATTGTCAGACACACTGACGTGCCACTCACCAGGCTGAACAAGGAGAGGGTCACTGTAAGCTGTCTGTCGGGTGCCAGGATCTGCCACATAACACATGCACTCAGGTCACTCCAAAGCAAGTACAAATATGACTCCGTCATTGTCCATGCTGGTGTGAATGACCTGAGATGTTCCTCCCTGGACTACATGAAAAGAGACATAGAGGAGCTCTCTGATCATGTAGCCCAGCCCAGTATGACCCTGACCTTGTGTAGCATCTTACCCTCGCCAAGAATGATGCCACAGTATAAAGACAAAATGATCAATTTTAGCAGTTGGCTAATGTATTGGTGTCATTCAAAGGGGATCCAGTGTCTGTCAGCCTGAGATGACATGCTTGACAAGCCACGTTGCTTCGCTAGGGACGGCTTGCACCTGTCACCCCTGGGCTTTCGAATACTGGCTAAGGCTCTTGCCACCCCCATAGTGCCTTTTTTAGGCAAGGCTCAAAAGACAAACCCACCTCCATAGACAATACAAGGTAAAAGAAACTAAGGGAAATGCTGCTCAACGCCAGAAGTCTAAACCTCAAAATGCATGCACTCAAGGCTCTCCTCAGTATGGAGAATATTGATATCTGTGCAGTAACAGAAACCTGGTTCAAGGCTCCTGAAAGCACCCCAGCACTACCAGGTTATACTTCATACCATGCTTTTCGGCCACAAAACTCGGACCGAACCACAAAAGGAGGGGGAGTATCCATATACATCAAAGATACACACACCTCCAGGTTAGTAGCACTGCACAAAGCATCAGAGGCCATCCATGTGCAACTAACAGTGGGCAAAACTGCCTTTCAGTTTGTAGCCTGCTACAGACCACCCTCCCAGACTCAGGAACCCCACTCGGCTTTCCTGAGAACACTGGAGAATATGAAGGTCTCTCAAAGCACCATTATATTGGGTGATTTCAACTACCCAAACATTGACTGGGAATACTACTCAAGCCCCAACACCCTCGCCCAATGGTTCCTAGAATTTATAAACTCAAATGCTATGGAACAACTGGTCACCACCCCCACAAGAGGGGAAAACATATTGGACCTGGTCATCACCAACATGGGGACTCTATGTTCCACACCAGAAGTATACCCCTCATTGGTAAGGTCAGACCATAAATTTATCTCACTGGACATCCATATTCCGTCCCCACCCCCAGCCAAGGTAATCTCGGTGAAGAACTTCTCAAAAGCAAATGTCACACTTCTCAAAACTGAGGTGGTATCCTTCAAAGCCCCCGGGCCAGTGGAAAATACGGCTCAAATCGCAGAATCATTTACAAATGCATTCTATGAACACCTACAGGAATGCATGGATCGTGCCCCCAGCCAAGGTAATCTCAGTAAAGAACTTCTCAAAAGCAAATGTCACACTTCTCAAAACTGAGGTGGTATCCTTCAAAGCCCCCGGGCCAGTGGAAAATACGGCTCAAACCGCAGAATCATTTACAAATACATTCTATGGACACCTACAGGAATGCATGGATTGTGCTATCCCAAATTAAACCAAGACTCACTCCTCCAAAGGCAGGGGACTTGTCTGGTGGACCCCGGCCATAAATAAGCTATACAACAAAAGGAAGAGGCTACTACATGATAGAGCAAAATCCCAAAAAGGGAAGGCATCTCTGATCAGTACTAGCAAGAAGCTACGATCACTCATAAAATCATCTAAGGCCAGCTATGAAAGAAAAATTGCACAAGACACTAAAGACAATCACAAGGCCTTCTTTAGTTATGTCAGGAACCTGGGTGGCAACTCCCAGATATGCTCTGAGTTAGTGCATAATGACAAAAAATACACTGAACTCACAGACATTGCCAACATCCTGGCAGACAAGTTCAGTGCAAATTTCTCCCCCCATCCCCCCAAAAGAGCAAATGTCCATCCCGACAGAGTGTAGCCTCCCTGACATCACAGATGAACAGGTGAGAGCTGCCCTCTCTAAAGCAAAAACACAGAATCAATGGGACTGGACAGTGTACTGGGCTGCATCTTACACGAGCTTCATGAAGAACTTAACCCTCACATAAAGTCACTGTTCAATATCAGACTTACTACAGGATATGTACCCAAGGAATGGCGTACAGCAACAGTGGTCCCGCTCCACAAAGGTGGTGCCACAATGGACCCCGGACACTATCGCCCTATAAGTCTGACTAGCCTGGTCTGCAAAGCTATGGAGCATATCGTCATGGAACTCATAAAAAACGACATCAGGAACCTCCAGACACTGGGTCCTACCCAATTCGGCTTTGTTAAGGGCAGATCTTGCCTCTTGAACCTGGTTGACTTCTTTGAAACAGTTACCAGGGCCATAGACGTAGGGAAGGTAATCCCCACAGCCTACCTGGACCTCACAAAAGCCTTTGACACAATACCCCACTAGGGCATCATAGATAAGCTCACCAGCTTAGATATCAACACATATGTCACAAGATGGATTGCAAACTGGATCAGGGATAGCACACACATGGTTGGAATTGCAGGTGTCATGTCAGACTCTACACCAGTTACAAGTGGCATCCCACAAGGCTCAGTCCTGGGACCTCTCTTGTTCAGTATATATTTCTCTGAGGTACAGGCTAACACGGGAGGACTATAGCTGACCAAGTCCGCAGATGAATGCAAACTGGGTGCCATAATCGACTCTCCGGCTGACACAAGCATCCTCCAAAAGGGTCTCACAGAGATGGATAACTGGTGCCAGAACCTTGGCATAAAGCTAAATGCCATAAAATGCATAGTCATCCCCTTTGGGAAAAACAAAGTGCCCACAAATTACCACATAGGTGGTAATCCATTAAGTACGGAAGAAGTAATTAAGGATTTGGGGACCCAAGTAGATAGTAATCTCTCCTTTGACAATCACATTGCCAAAGTGGTTAGAAAGACCTTCTATATAGCCCACCTTATCCTGAAAGGTTTCACATCTAGATCAAGAGAGGTCATTGTGCCCCTCTACTCATCAGGCCCATAATTGAATACAGTGCCCCATTTGGGATGTACCTTACCTGACACCTGCAGCAACTGTAATGACCCCAAAAGTACCTCACCAAGTGGATCAAGGGACTCAAACAGATGCCCTACACAGTTTGGCTAAAGAAACTCCAGCTCTTTTCAGTTGCTTACCGCCTACTCAGATGCGATCTGTGCCTGACGTATAAAGCCATGTCCAACCCAGAATTAATGGACATTCTCCACCTCAGAATATCTGAATCCCTTAGCGATACAAGCTCCAGGGACTTAAACCTCAGCACAGAAATAAATAGGACATGCTGGAGGGACAGATTCATATCCCAGGGGCTCCCCTCACTCTGAAACGAAATCCCAGTCCAAGTTAGGCAGAGCCCCTCACTGACCCTCTTCAAGAGAAATCTTGACGAGTAGATGGGAGATTGTAAGTTTACCCCTGGGATCTCGTCTGGGTCCCTGCTAGACAGAAGCACAATAAACTAACCGTAAAAGGGCTATCCTGTGTGACCTACTATTCAAAGGCACAGTCTACTAATCTAAAAGGGTGGCGAAAGCCAAACACACTCTGGCTAGGCTTATAAATGCCCTAGGGCAGATAGCCTAGTATCAACCTATGAACATATGAACCTATGATAATGTTTGGAGTGCACATTGTTTATTGATGATACTGATTGCAGGTTTTTTATCTTCTTTGCTTTTCCGCTTTCTATGAACAACCTAAGTATCTGTAGTACATATTTGATTATGACAGGGTTCCAATATATTATACATGTGTCTGTTTTCATATAACTGTGTGCACAAGGCAGGACTGGTGAATAGTGAGAGGTTCCTGGGTTAACACATGCAACTGCCAGATATGTGTGGCCCACTGCTGTACTTAGACATGGCCTAAGTGTGTGAGCATGCCATGTTTGGCCTTTCAGTGTTTTGTTGCCTGACATTTGTCTCATTTATTCAAGTGTGTGAGCATGCCCAGTGTGACCCTTCAGTATGTTGCTGTCTGAAGTCCACTACATTTGTTAACGTGTGTGAACATGCCCAATATTAACATTTATACTATATGTGTGTTGAAAATCAAGTTATATTTTTACTGCAGGGGAAGCCCTTGCAGTTAAAGTAGGCCCTACCCCACTCAATGGCTGGTGCTTTGATGCGTATGTGTGTGCAGTCTATTGCACCCACTACCTCAGGGTATTCCACTATTTGCTGGAAGAGATGCATATTGCTAGCCAATGCCTCACAGGAATTGGGGAAATATACATGATCACCGACATGTGCTGACATGGCATTCAGGAACTGATGCAGTACCCTGGATGCTGATGCCTGTGATATCCCCATCATATCACCAGTTGGTCTCTGGAAGGTACCTGTTGCTAGTATTCTTAGGCCAACACATACCTTGGTTTCCACTGGGATGGGTTCCCCTCTGTTGGTTCTGTGTGTGAGGCGTGGCCTGCACAGCTCAACAATTTGCTGCATGAGTTATCTGTCCACTCTATAGCGCTCCACTATCTCCAGCTCATGTAGCCCCTGGTAGGTTACCCTGGGCCTGTACACTCTTCTCCGTCTCCTCACTGTGGGTTGCTCAGCAGCATTCACATTGTCACCACCATCAGCATATTGCATATGTCGCCTTATAACAGCAATGGCAGCCCCTAACATTTCTTTGTCTCAGTAAAGATTTTTAAGTTTTCACTTCTCTTAGTTTACTGCAGTGTTGCAGTGTCTCTGAGGAAAACATGGTGGAAAGTTGTTTGCAGAGTTTTAAGTGCTGGGCTACTGTACTGCCTGTGTAATTGCCTGATTCTGACTGTTTTCACCTGCTAGCTCTGCTAGTTCTCCCTGGTTAACTTCCCACTATTTGTTGTGCTTCCTTTTCCCTTTCTGTTTCCACAGGGGGGCAGTGCCGTGCACACAAGCGCAAACACGCACACACCAGCTCACACGCGCGCACACATGCTTACACGGCCTAACACTTGCTAATTCCTGCTTAAACATGCGCACACAGGCGCAAACGCACTTACACAGATTTCAACAACCTTACACATGCTTACTCTGGCTTAAACGCATGCACACAGGCGCACACACGTGCACACAGTCTTACTCTGATATACAGGCTTGCACCCGCATGCAAACACATTGCAGGCACTTCAACAAGAAACTTTAGTGTTATTCACGGCATACACCTTCAATTTCTTGCCTTTAGCTAGGATACCTGTTGACACACCTCTTCCAGTGATGAGTAACTGACAGCAAACACATGCCACTCTGCTCCAATGAGCTTACATACTTTCATACATACCCCCCTCGTGATGTCACCTATCTTCTACTCTGATACTCCCCTTATCCTACTCATACACTCCACTGACTGTGCTCATTTGCTATGTAAACTTGGGATTCACTATCCTTACCCTCATTTGCATAGGATTGCCTACTAATGCTTAGTTACATCTCTTAGACTGAGCTTCCCCCCTTAGCAACCTCTACTCGGTAGCCATGTTGTCTTCAGCCTGCCATTCACTTGCATTGAAAATTAAGATTTTCTATAAAATCCCAATTTGTGGCTTTTAATTTTTGGTTTTCTGGTTTTTAGAGTGCAGCACATTTGCGCAGCACTGCACTACGCTTAAACATTGGAGATCGAGGTAAAAAAAATATTTTTTGTTTATTTTGCATTGGGGAACATTGCCAATGGCCATATATTTGGCCATTGGCATGCTTCCTCAACTGGATGCAGCCTTTATTTGGAGCTGTCACGGCTCCGTTTTGCTATTTGCAGAATGGTACTCAGTTGTCAACAGAGTACATTTCTGCAAATAACACTACTCTTACTCGGACAGGTTAGGGTTTCCTGGATCGCAAATTTACCTCATTTGCATAACTTTCGGCAGCAAAGGAGGTAATTTGCATAACCTAGCCCTGTCCGTGTAAGAGTCGTTTTAGGAGCTCTCTTGCATGCCCCTGCCGGCTGTTCCTGGATCGCTCAGCGGACATGTTGGCTGCATAGAGTCTTACTCTACTCTTAGACTCCGTGCAAGCCTTCGTGAATCCATCCCTAGCTCTAGTTATTATCATTATTTATTAGGTGCAATCCACCACCTTTTCTCATAAAACTACCACTTCACTGTGGTTTAAGAGGGGGAAAGAACACAATTTTGAGCCAAAATCAAAGACAGTTGAAAAGAATGTCCAATTCCCACCTAGCAGTTATAGCCATGGGGTCAGATAGCCATGTAGCAAGTTTCACCTTTGCTAGTTTCTTTCCACACAAGCACAAACAAGTTAACTTGCCACATGCACACAAATTATGTATTCAAAGTTGCCCCACACAAATCGCAAAGTGGAAGCCTGCCATAAATAGCACAGAAAATATCTGTGTGATCACCTCCAGCCTCACAGAAAATAAAATAATAATAATACTTACCTCTCTGCTTGTTCTGCCATACATGGCCACACCACTACTTTCACTGTCCAGAATTTGGCCAAATGTCCTGACTCTAGCCATTAGTGTTAGTTTAATTTCCAAGAAAAAAAAAAAGCATCATATTGATGCAAAAGTTCAGCTCACAGACTTCACACCTTCCATTTGAATGTTGCGAGGTCTCTGCTCCATGATCTTGTTATGCTCAAGTGTAACCTGACATAGCTTGACTTGAATGGTCAAGTAAAGTAGACCACCTCCCTGGGGGCACCCATCATGCTGTGGAATTGGCACATTTTGTATTTTCATGGTGCCTCATTTTATTTATTATTGTATGTATGTATTTATTTATTTTAAAGCAAAGAAATGACATATCTCCTTGCTCTAAAAAATAAATAAATTAGAAGGAGCATCCCTCCAAGAATGGCACCCTAAGTAGTTGCCTAGCAGATCTATGAGTAAGGCTAGTTCTGGGCATTACCATCCCTGGTGGGGGAGGAACGGGTCTTTGGGCATGTTCTGATGTGATCCCATGTGGACGATGGGGTTGCCTGTAATGGGAGGCATGGCTGAAAGTGGGGATGAGTTAGAGCCATGGCTGAGCTGCCTCTCAGACATTACCACAGGAACCATAAGGAAGGTGGTAGTAATAGAGTAGGTCAAAAATGTAACTTTCCTGGCAGATGTTGATGGCCAGACCCTAATAACACCTTCAAGATCTGCACCAGCCAAGCCCAGTTGGAGGAATTCCAGGGATTTGGAGTGATTGGCAGACTCAGCGATGCACATGCTGTACTGGTGCTCTGGATAGGGAGCCATAAGATAATACATATGGGAGAAAACACCCCCCCCCACACACACACACACAAAAAAAAAACTTCTTCCTATTCAAACCATCAGCATGATCTCTAACTACTACTTCTTCCCATCTGATTCATCTATCTAATACAATATTCTACTAATACATTCATTTTTGCAGCTCTCTGTTGCCTTCAAGGTATTTAGCATGTAAACTTTTCTCTTTGTATTTAATTTTTGTTAGTATTGTACTAAACATATATAAATCTCTGCTTACTTATTTGTAAATTATGTATTATTGAAAATGATTGTTATCTTATGTATTACATGTAATTTCATTGTAGAGCTTTTCTCCCTGAGCCTGCATTGAAAATGTTTTTTTGTCCAGTATGGCTTTCTAAGTCAATGGAAAATAAGTAAACAAATAAGAACAAAAATAAAAACAACATTGGGACTAGCACAAAACATGGACTCCTTGCTGAACTAGAGTAGCTAATAGCACCCTCATTGGTCCTTTTTGGATTTTGTTATTAGAGTTTTTTTATTTTATTTAAGTTTTAGTTTCTGGTATTTAGGCCCTGCATCTAAGCAGGTTTCTGCTTGTTTGTACCCAGCTGAACTGAGGGGGGGCTACCAACCACAACTCTGAGCTGAGATACCAGATGACTAGAGGCTTCTGAGCTTTAAAAAAAAAAAAAAAAAAAAAAACAGAAGCATGTTTTTTGCTTATTTATACTATTTACTGCACTTTTTATTGCCTGCCACCTACTTTTATACTGTACTTATTTACTGTATACTAAACTACACTGCTATACTGCAACTGCCTGCTACACTGTGCCTGTAAAATCATATTTTATTGCTTTTACTGTTTAGCAAGCTTTTTTTTTGTGTTTCCACTGTTTAAGTATTTACAGGTATTTTTCACTGTTCTGCCTGCTCTGGTTTTCCCACCAAGCAGTACTTAATTAGCTGATCTGTTAACTGTTCAAATCATTCTTTAGAGCCTCCTGGCTGATTTTCTGCTGTTTTAAACATTTCTTCTATGTTTCACTGCTATTTTTCTGCTGGGTTAAATATTTTCTAGTGTTTCCCACTGAAACTAGGGTAGCTAGTAGCTGTAGCATAGTCCAGATCCAGGCCTGCTGCTTCTGTAACTGTTTGTAGTCATGTGTTTGTTCTGAGCATGTTTTCTAGGTCATCATGGATTGGAAGGGGCCTATTTGCACTTTTGTGAGAGAATTGTGTTTATTGGCACCTCACTGGTAAAGAGACGGCAGTCTAGGGCTTGCAATAAGCATCCTCATTAGTCCTTTTGAATTTTATTAGATCTTTTTCTCAAGTTTTAACTTCTGGTATTTAGATCCTGCCTCTGAGCATATTTCTACTTGTTTGCGTGTCATGCAGCACCGCTCACTACTGGGCAATTGTGCGCCAAAGCCGGACAGTTAAATTTAACAAATTTCCCTTGAAACCCAGGCAGAAATATCCATTTGCCAAGCTCCTCTGTGATCATTTCTGAAAAGCCACCCCTAGTGACAACAGTCTTCAGCTTAACCCTTTATGGACAGTTGGCCTACCCTTGTTTCTCCTGCCAACCTTGTTGACTTGGGTCTCTTGAGGCAGTGTAGCAATTGCCTCATGTACACAGACAATCCTCCACTAATAACACACTCTAGTACAGAGGGCAAGAGATGTATTTACACCAAAAATCTAGAATCCATGCTCTCTCTCACTCAAAACAGTAACACGGAGAAGGCTGTCAACTCACCTACCACTACATATTCACATAGTACCATTACTCATACACATAGTATGCATCAAGCACATAAATCTGCATAGGTGGAGGTTCTCTCAAAAAACTTATCAAAACCCCAGAGATCTCCAAGCCTGCTACAGCTAACACAGTCTCCACAGCACCCATGGCACACAGAAACACCAGTGTCTCGTCCACCAAGCCCGTATGGTGTAACACTCAAAAACCAAGTTTTCTTGTCATGGGAAACTCAGTAGAAAGACACATGGATGTCCCACTCACCAGTTTAGACAAGGAGAAAGTCACGGTCAGCTGCCTGTCCAGTGCCAGGATTTGTCAAATCATGCATGCACTCAGGTCTCTCAGCAACAAGTACTGTTATGACTCTGTCATGGTTCATGTTGGTGTGAATGACCTGAGATGTACCTCACTGGACTATATGATGAGATACATGGTTGAGCTCTCTGAGTATGTGTCCCAGGCAGATATGTCCCTAGCCTTGGGTAGCATATTACCCTCACATAGAATGATGTCACAGTATAAACAAAAAAAATATTGATTTCAATAATTGGCTTAGTTTTTATGTGTCATTCCAAGGGGATCCAATTTCTGTCTGCCTGGGAAACCATGGTCAACAAACCTCGCTGCTTTGCCAGATACGGTTTGCACCTGGCACCCAGCGGCTTTCGGCTGCTGGCAAAGGCTCTTGTCTCCCTCACAGTGCCTTTTTTTGCAAGGTCTCAAAAGCAATATTACCAATGTGAAATTAATCAGTCAGAACAAAATAAGGGTCATGATGCTAAATGCTAGGAGCTTAAACCAAAAACTGCACTCCCTGGAAGGACATCTATCACTAGAAGCTGTAGATGTTTGTGCAGTCACAGAAACCTGGTTTAAGGCCTCAGAGAGTACCACAGCCCTGCAAGGCTACAATGCCTTCTACATCTTTGGACTGCAAAATTAATGTCTAAAAACCAAAGGAGGCAGTGTTTCAGTCTATATTAGAGATAAATTCACCTCCCGTCTAATTAGACTGGACAACTCCATATCCATATTCCAGGTCCAGGTTAGAGTGGGTAAGAGCCCTATTCAAATCCTAGCCAGTTATAGATCCCTCTCCATGGGTCACAACAACCATGAAGCCTACTTAACCAAACTGAAGACAATCCAAATTTAACCAAAAGCACTGGTTATGGGGGATTTCAATTATCCCACCATCAACTGGGAAACCTACTCTAGCCCAAACTCGCTAGCATAAAAGTTCCTTGACTTTGTGAATTCAAATGCTCTGGAGCAAAATTTCCATATGGAACAAGAGGAACAAACATTCTAGATCTGGTCCTCACCAACATGTCAAACAGGTGCACTGCTGCAACTGTTGGACCCTCATTAGTTAAAACTGACCACAAATCAGATACCATCGAAAGAACACTAACACCAGAACTCACAAAGGGTTAAATCAGACAAAAACACTTCAACAAGGCAAACTCTGCCCTACTAGGTGAAGGTATAAATGCATTCTAAGCTCCACCCCAAGCTGAAAGTGGTAACTACACCAACGCTTACACTAAAGCCCTGTACAATCACTTGCATAAGTGCATAAACTCGGCTGTACCAGAAAGAATCAAAGCCAGAGCCCCAAGTAAAAACAAGCTGCCATGGAGGACTTATAGCATCAACAAACTCTACAATAAATGCAAAAAGTTGCTGTCCAAGAAAACAAAGACAAGGACCCAACAACGGAAAAGCACTCTCCTCGGCCTTAACAGGCAAATAAGACAACTTGTCAAATCCTCCAAGATTTCCTTTGAAAGAAACCTATCAAGTACTGCCAAGAATAACCATAAGGCCTTTTACCACTATGTATGTAACCTAAATGGTAGGACCCAATCTTGTGCAGAACTGGTGGCTAAAGGTATCACACACACACTGACCCCACAGAGATAGCAAACCTGCTAGTGGATAGGTTTGGCAAAAATTTTGCTCCCTTATCCTCTCCTAACTTACAATAAACCCTCCCCCAACCCCCCCTTAAACATCTGAAAAGCAAGTCCTCAAAGCCCTGTCCAAGGTAAAGAATATGGTCTCTATGGGACCAGGTGACATCCCAGGCTGTCTTCTAGACAGGCTAAAATATGAACTAGCATCACCACTAAATACCTTTTCAACCATAGCTTAACCACAGGCTTTGTTCCTGCAGAATGGAGAGCAGCTACAGTTATTCCCCTCCACAACGATGGCCTAGCAACAGACCCAGGGAATTATAGATCCATAAGTCTGACCAGCCTCATCTGTAAGGCCATGGACCATATCATTATGGACCTCATAAATAAAGACATAGGTGATCAAACCCTGGATCCTGCTCAATTCAGCTTTGAGAAGGGCAGATCCTGCCTGCTAAATCTGGTGGATTTCTCTGAAAGTGTGACCAAGGCCATTGATAAGGGAAAATCTGTACACAGAGCATACCTCAACTTGGCAAAGGCTTCTGACACAATCCAACATTCAAGCATTAACGATAAACTTAGCAAACTGAATGTATACCCCTTCATTGTAAGATTGGTTGCCAACTGGCTCACAAACTGGACACACAATATCAAAGTGGGTGGCTCCATATCAAACAGTAGACCTGTTACCAGCAGGGTGCCACAGGGTTCAGTGCTGGGCCCCCTACTGTTTGTTATATAATTCTCAGATGTTCATGTCAAAACTAAAGGGTTGAGGCTTACCAAGTTTGCAGACGACTGCAAACTAGGTGCAATCACTGAATCCCCGAATGATGTCAGTATATTACAGGATGGTCTCACACAGATCAAAGACTGGTATATTAGCCACAGTCTCAGACTGAATGCAAATAAATACATCATCATTCCCTTCAGCACAAACAATGTCCCCTCACGCTATCAAATCAATAATAATACCCTAAGTACCCATGAAGTGGTAAGGGACCTGGGATCACATATTGACAGCGACCTTAACTTCAACCACCGTATGTCTACCATTGTAAGGAAAGCTTTCCATGTAGCTCACTTGATTAGTAAAGGCATCACCTTGAGAGCAAAAGAAGTTATAATATCCCTATACTCGGCACTTATCTGACCCATAATTGAGTATAATGCCCCATTCAGTATGTACCGTACTAAGCATCTGCAGCAATTAGCAAGACCTCAAAAGTTTCTAACAAAGAATATCAAGAGCCTCCAGCATGTGCCTTACATGAACTGACTAAAATCCCTGTCACTATACTCTGTATCATATAGACTTGTTAGGGGACACTTATGCCTGGCCAACACAGCAACCCAAGACCCAAACCTTAAATCAACTGGGTCTAGGGATACCCATTCCAGGGACTTAAATATGGCCTGTGACTTAAATAGGATATGCTGGAGGGACAGATTTATCTCCCAGCAACTGCCACATCTCACAATTCATGTGAAACAGAGCACCTCTATGAAACTGTTCAAGAGGAACCTGGATGAGTGGATAAGGCATCATAAATTCTTACCAGGGAAAGCTCCCACAACCCTTCTGCACATGGGCAGTCATCACTAAATGCAATCTTGGGTATTGACTAGTACCTCTACAGTATTACATTGGGTTGAAATGTCTAGGCTTAAAATGACATCTGAGTCAATAGCCTAGTAATCTCCTATGATCCTATGATCAAAATAACAGATCAGATGGTTTCTTGATTAAAATATTGATAAAAAAGGACTAAAAGTGACTGAATGTAAGAAAATTACTATTTTATATATTTACTTTAAAATGACTGGTGTATCATGATTTGGAGTGCTTGAGTAGCAGCATACAAACTGAGACTTCTTGTTGATCAAAATGACAGATATAGGTGGTTGCATGATTCAAATGCTGATAAGAGTGGCTACATTTGATTGTGCACAAGAAAATGATTTTTGAGTATTTACTTTATAAAATGACTCATATGATATGATTTTGGATGCAAAAGCAATCAACTTAATTAATAAATAGGTCAGTTTTATCATTGTCCCCCAAAACATGCAGCTTGCAGGCAGTTGGGCACAGTCACAGAGTACAGACTTCAAGTGACTCTCATCTGTTCATTTCTTTTCATGTTTTGAAATACAAGGTGATGCAGATTTAACACTGGAGCCATACCCTAAAGCATTTTGGAGTAGCAGCAGGTAGTATGTTTTCTTTACAAAGATAGTGACTACATTGAGTTAACATTAACTTAGATACATTTATTATTTTTTAGTCTTTCAGATAATTATGTTATAATATTCAATGCATACTGCTACAGAAGTCGACAAGTGCAAGGCTAAATGCAAAACAGTAAACAATTTGAATGTTGCCTTTTATGCACCATATTTTGGGAAGTTGAAGGAATATTAACAGTTAATTTTTTTCAAGTCCATCACATTTGAATTGGAAAAAATCATTTGTTGTTGTTGTTGCACAGCAGATTGTATTTTTGACACATTACCATGTTGCAGGGTATCAGCAAATGGCACTTTAACAATGTCTTCTGTTGCTCCTAAAATATTAATATTCACTGTACAGTCCTCTTCTGATTTGGGTGAAGTCTTTCAGTTAACACTTAATGTGTATATTGTCCACCTTCTCTAATACATATCCAGTCACCTTGTGCAAACAGTAATATGATCTTGACACATCTTTTCTAAGTTTGATTGATTTAGTTGTCCATGTGAGAGTGTCCTTCATTACTTCCCAGCAAATTGTCATCTAAAACTAGCCTTGCTTTTATTCCCTGGTCTCACAGTAGTTCAGCAAGAAAATGTCACATTAGAGAAGTGATTCTCTGTAGTAGAGAACAGCTAAAAGTGTTCCTCATCTAAATTAGCATCTTTTTAACACTCTCTTATAATCTGCACCCCCTTTCTGCTAAATCATCAGACTGTGGAAAATATGACTTGTGGTTATATGTTTGGAATTACATTCTTCTGCATATCTGTTAGCAAGTAAAACTGGGCCAGTTATCGCTCACAAGTAACTAGAATGGCAATTCAACAAACAGAGGTTTAATGTTTGCAATCACTTGATTTTTCTGCTGTTTCTGATCTCTTTAAAAACCTTCTGATTTCTGCCTAAACCTAACCTATGTGTCCATTGGCAAAAATGTTGGAGAATATTATATAGTAACAGATTTTAAAGTATATTTAAGTAAAATGATAGCGCTATATTCAGTAATGGAGTAGATATCTGCAGATATAGATGAGGGACTACTAAACGGAGATGTGTGAAACTGTGAGGCATGTATTACTACTTGAAAAGCTAGGAAGCTGCAGTCTTTCTTTTTCAATGAAGTCATACAGTGGATGAGTGATTTTCTTACTATCAGAACTTTTGCATAAGTTAGTCCTAACATACATTTGGAACATACCTCTCAACTGTACAGACTTTCGCAGAATGTCCAGATTTTTGCCTTATATTTTTTGTCCATTTTTTCATAAAATTGTGGTTTTCTGGCAAATTAGTGGCAAATCATTAAAGACTGAAGTTGGAAAATAATGACAAACATTTTAGTTTCAGACTTCATACCCTTCAGAAAATTCAAGCTAATGCAAAACCTATTGTTCTATCAATGTTTTAAGTTTGTAACAGCAATATTTAAAATCTGTCCCTATTTTTGGGCCTTTGTCCCACTTTTATATATGGCTTTGTCCAGATTTTTTGCTCTAAGAGGTTGAGAGGTATGATTCGGAAACAAGTTCCATAACAAGGCTCAGTCTTTAAACCCTTTCTATTTTCTGTTTTTAAAAATATTTTACCCTTACATCTATCACGGGCTGTCTCCTTTATGTAGATTGCATTATTCCTACCCAGGGCATCAAAAAAGAGTAAACACCCTTGCCAGCTCATTACAAGGAGACTTTAAACCAATCTGAAACTGATTCACTATTAACAAATTAAGTGTTAACACATCAGAATCTACTGTCATGGTATCTGGCATCCCTGAAAGATTCAAAACCACTTATAGTATTACTACTGCAGATTCAGCTGAAATAGCCTTGTCGTATACAGCACAGCAAAGATACCCAGGAATAATACTGCATCAGAGTCCTTTTTTAAAACACAGAAGCTCAAGTCAGCAAAGCATTAAATCAGCTGAAGACCTTTTATGAAATATCATGCCTATTTAGAGAGGAAGATCCAATGCAAGTAATGCACTGATCCCAAGACAGGAATGTAGTTCATCCATTGCAACAGTGCTGCTTGCCTCCCAAATACTTCCCTTATACAAACTACAGAAGAAAGAAGATTGGGAGACATTTTCAACCAGCACTGCGGTGGTGGCGCTGTGGTAGCATTGTTGCCTCACAGTAAGACGTTGTCCTGTTTGATTCTCAGCTAGAGCGTCTTCTGTGTGGAGACATGCATGAATGGCGTACCTTCGTTGAAGGTTGTCAGTCAGGGCCAGCAACTCGGCATGTAAAAATCTACTGCCAATCATTAGTTGACCGGAGTTCTGCTGTGGCGACCCCTAACTGGGAAAAGCCGAAAGACACAACAACCTCACTTATTCTGGATGCACTAACCTTTAAACTGCTGAATGACAGCCATGATTGCTAGACACCAGTCGTATTCAATGAGAGTTATAGAAAGAATGTAGTTAGTCAAACTACCATACAAAGTATCATATCTTCATGAAACCAGCACCAACTAGTTGGAACATTGTCACAAAAATATTAAGTTGAGTGAAGATTTAAATAACCTCAAGAAAAACAACAGATCCACTTGCTATGAGAAAACAAGTGTAACTGTATGAGAGGTGCAAGTTAATTTGAAACAAGGTTACACATCTTTTGCATGCCCACTGCATCTCACATAGGACTTTGTTATGAATATCTTACTTTAAGTATGTAAAACTGTGACTGCCTGTTAATATGTAAGCATGTGTAAATGATGTCAGTTCCACCATTTCTACATTAATTTCATATTATTATTCAGCTACCAGTGAGTGCCTAAGCCATAGAACTATCAGGTGTTAGCTATTATAATATTGTTATATTTTTAATATGAAAAGTATCCTGTATATTAAATGCAGGCATGTATTATGCATATTATATCAGTACTTAGGTTGAAGTAGACTTGTGGGTGGAAAACTATAAGATTATTTTTAATGATGAATGTGTATTGCTATTGTTATTGTTACATTTTTGCTGACTGCTGCTTTATACATACTGTTGTTTATGAAGTTGTACTGAAAATGCCATGCAGTATACATTGAGTTCTCAAGAATTGTATATATGCATCCAATATGCATATTTAATGTATTAGCCTTATGGAGTAGGAGTAGGTCAGCAAAAAAAAAAAGTGTTCATATTACAGCTCGATCACCCAGTTAACAAAAGAAAATAAATAAATTAATAAATAAATAAAGACCAAACTATAAATAGCTTGGTTGATAGTCCGCAATGGCTAATTATCTTTCATTTTTAAATGAAGTAAATTGCTTCATATCTTTCTGTAATGATGTTGATGTTTTACATTTAGTATCAGTGGCTCCTTTGGGGTGCCTATCACGGAATTGAATGTTAAGAATGCCGAATACCGGAAGGACGAACTTGGTAGTTTGAAAGTTGAGAATGTCGAAGCCGCAGAAACCCAAATTCTTTCCCAGGGAAAGAATTCAGTTGGCCGTTTCTGCGGCTTCAGCATTTTCAGACCAGGTCAAGGTAAGTGTACGAATGGGTAGTGACATACTTTAGGGTTAGGGCGCGAGTCAGGTAAGTGTGCGATAGTGATGGACTTTAGGGTTAGGGCGCGGGTCAGGTAAGTGTGTGATGGTGACAGACTTTAGGGTTATGGCGTGGGTCAAGTAAATGTGTGATAGTGACGGACTTTAGGGTTAGTGTGCGGGTCAGGTAAGTGTGCGATAGTGATGGCCTTTAGGGTTAGGGCTGGGTTAAGGATAGTGCATAGATAGTGGTGTATGTTAGGTTTAGTGTAGGTTTTGAAGGTGTTTGGTGTGATTGTGTTATGTGTGTGTTTTTCGGAACAGCAATTTTTTTCCTGGGAAAAAATTCGCTGTTTTGAAGTTTTGATGTTATCTGTATTCGATCTTCTGAGTTTGAACTTATGGTGTTCAACATTTTGGAAGTTTGATTTTGTGATATAGACCCCTCGTTTGGCATCACTTTCTCAATGTCTTCCTTCATGCATAACACATACGTATCTCTGGCTGATTTTTTTGTACTTTTCAATGCCTAAAACCCATTCCATTCAAAAATATATATTTTTTCTTTCTAATGTGACCCCTTTGCTAAAATGATAATTATCCTCATAGCATTCATTACCATTAGAACTGCCAACAGCTCATTCTTAAAATACTAATATTGGTTCAGTAGAAGGCATAACAGTATAAAACTATATAGTATCATGTTAAGATGTCCTCAACACGCATCACTGTTATGTGCTTTAAAAATAGTCTCAACCTTATCTCCCAT